>NC_091431.1:23229797-23404797 GCF_032191515.1 Phaenicophaeus curvirostris
AACTGAAGCTGTAAATTTCAATAACAAAACAGCAATGTGGCTACTCCAGTACTATAACAACTCTGATCCTGTTTTAGGAATTTTTGTTATTGCATAATTATGTCATCTCTTGCCATGCTAAGTAGTACCTAATTCACCAGTTGGATCCATTAATTTCTAGGAAAAAGACTACATGGAAGGTTTTACTCTGCATTAGCAGTTCAATATATTTTCACTGCAGAGCATGACTGCGAACCTTGATGCAATGGATGTGTAATCTAGCAACTAGTTTGTCATGTGTTTAGGAACCATCTCAAGATTTGTTATAAGTTTGAACGTGTGGCTCTTCCAGGCCTTCAAAGAGAATGTGCAGCTTGCCTCCATTTGTTTTGGACAGTCTGAGCAAAGGTAATTTGGAAAGCAGTGAAATTAGTACCTACCAGCAGAGGGGCATCACCTCTTATTGAGGTACTGTCTGAAGGTTATGTGAGAAAAGAGGGGTGGCTGAAGGAGTCTCTGCCTTCAATGCAAAGGCAAGTGCATGGCAGTGACATGTTTCCTCTGTCTGAGGCAGTCAGTTTCATGGGGTGGGTTATCTTTCTCCCCTTATAGCAACCTCCTACACAAAGACAGAAAGAATCTTGGCAAAAAAAAAAATGAAACGCAGCTGACTATGTCTTGAGCAGGACTGTAGACAGAACTTTCAGAGTTACCACATGGACCAAATAACATAGCAAGCAAACGTTGTTCTAGTAGAAGTATCAAACACCCTTGCCAGCAATACAAGAACATGGAGTGCTGTGTGTAAGACAGCAGAGGTAGGATTGTCCTTTCTACTAAGTTTTAGTGAGATTACAGTTTCCAGGCTTGGACTCTGCACATCATGAAAGATGAAGTATCAGGGAGATAAGTGATAAAGAAAACTCAAAGAAATTCATAGAATCATAGAATAACCAGGTTGGAAGAGACCCACCGGATCATCGAGTCCAACCATTCTTATCAAATACTAAACCATGCCCCTTAGCACCTCATCCACCCATGCCTTAAACACCTCCAGGGAAGGTGAATCAACCACCTCCCTGGGCAGCCTGTTCCAGTGCCCAATGACGCCATCTGTGAAAATTTTTTTCCTAATGTCCAGCCTAAACCTCCCCTGGCAGAGCTTGAGGCCATTCCCTCTTGTCCTGTCCCCTGTCACTTGGGAGAAGAGGCCAGCACCCTCCTCTCTACAACCTCCTTTCAGGTAGTTATAGAGAGCAGTGAGGTCTCCCCTCAGCCTCCTCTTCTCCAGGCTAAACAACCCCAGCTCTTTCAGCCGTTCCTCGTAAGACCTGTTCTCCAGCCCCTTCACCAGCTTCATTGCTCTTCTCTGGACTCGCTCCAGAGCCTCAACATCCTTCTTGTGGTGAGAGGCCCAGCACTGAACACAGCATTCGAAGTGCGGTCTCACCAGTGCCGAGTACAGAGGGAGAATAACCTCCCTGGACCTGCTGGTCATGCCGTTTCTGATACAAGCCAAGATGCCAATGCCTTCAAGGCATTTGGCCTTGTTAAACCTCGTGCCATTGGACTCTGCCCAGCAGTCCAGCCTGTTCAGATCCCTTTGCAGAGCCTCCTACCCTCCAGCAAATTGTCACTTCCACCCAGCTTAGTGTCGTCTGCAAACTTGCTAAGGGTGCCCTCAATGCCTTCATCCAGGTCATTGATAAAGACATTGAACAGGGCTGGACCCAGCACTGAGCCCTGGGGAACCCCACTTGTCACTGGCCTCCAGCTGGATTTCACACCATTTCCCACCACTCTCTGGGCCCGGCCGTTTAACCAGTTTTCCACCCAGGAGAGTGTGCGCCTGTCCAGGCCAGAGGCTGACAGGTTCTGAAGCAGAATGCTGTGAGAAACTGTGTCAAAGGCTTTACTGAAGTCCAGGAAGATACATCCACAGCTTTTCCCTCATCCAGTAGCCGAGTCACTTTGTCATAGAAGGCGATCAGGTTAGTTTGAGTTTGAATTGAGATTCAAACTTTGAATTCTTTGTTTGAATTGAGATTCTTAGTTTTGTCTGTTTGTTTAAAAAAAACAAACAAGCTAAGAAAGTAAAATAACGTTGGCCACTTCCTGGAGGTTTCTAAATAAAGATTAGACAAATCTGTGTTGACGTTGACTTTATATTCCCTGGAAAAAAAATTAAATTACTTCCATAGGGATCTTCAAGCCTTAGGTTTCCTGCAGCACCTAAGACACTTGCATTGAAATATCCCTCTTTGCAGAGCCTCTGTGAGAGCAGTTTGTCTTACTCAACATTTAAAGGAGCTCCCCAAAACAGACTATACTGTCCCAGCATCAAACTCTCCTCCCTGTCACAGAAGGATGAACACCTAAAATTACTTCAGACTTCGCAACATGACCTAACTTGGGGGCACTTGTTCTCTGCTTTAGTGAAAGCAGAAGTCAAATATTAGATTTTGCTGTCACACAAGTCATTGCCTTCTTCTCCATATCTGCTTTCCTGCAGACACAGTGTACTTAGTGCAACTGACAGCCTATCCAAACTCCTTGTTCAGGTTTATGGATAAGGCCATCCATCACAAAGAGACAGGCAATATTGGGTTGTGCATTCCCACCACCAGCATGCTATATATGGGCCCAGGTACAGAACAGAGATTTCTGTGAGGGGACAGGTAGTGCAGAAAGCAGAGTCTTCTTCTTAGATGCTGTACGTTTTTTCTCTTAGAATTGCGTTTAGATGCTGTTTCTCATCAGCCCATGCATCTCTTTCAGAAAGTTTCCTGAATCAGGAAGATCCAGGAGGTGGCACTCTAAATACTGGCAGACCACAATCTGAAGGAACTGCTTTATGATAAATGCATTCCTCTTCCTCTGATTTTCATCATTACATTAATTTCAAAGCCTCCCCAGGACAATCTCAAATGGTTGATTACATGGGCAGAGCCTGGCCCTTCCTACACTCACACTCATAACTGTACAAATCGGAAGGAATTCCAAGGAAGCTAGTGCAATTATTCCTATTTAAATGTTGCAAAAATGATTTAAGAATCAAATTTACTGTATCTGGGTCTTTTTACATCTACAAAAGAGCACACTGACAGTTTTAGAAGTTTTATGTCTCTAGGACATTTAACAAAACTACAGTATCTCAGGAAATGAAAACTTTGAAAGCCACAACAAACTTTCAGAATCAGAGAAAAATCCAACATCCAACGCAAAACCTCTAGTCTTCAAGTGGCTGCTAAAAATGCCACTAGCATTAAAAAATATGAAAATCTGACACATCTGCACATTCTTTATTACACACAAGATGCCAGTTCTAAGCGTGTATTGATGTATAGGAGGGGGGTATAATCTTGCATTTTTATATCAGATTTGTCCAAATTGCTAGATTTTCTGCCTAATCTTTTGTCAAAAGAAAATATTTATTGATTATGTGGCAATGCCATTGAATTTCATTGCTTTTTTACTTTTTTTCCCTCTTCTTTCTGTATAGCGTCATGTATATGCATTTTAACTTCTCCTTTCCTGGTGCAAGGAGAGATGCCCACAGTGGTTTATACTATAAATAGAAAAGGGCTGTATTAATCCATTGTGTGGAGTTTGCAGTTCATAAGTGTACATGTGTGCAGAATTTGAACATTACAAGAAGATTGTCCATGCACTTAAAGATTAGCAAATACTACACTTTTTTTTTAAAACTTCAGATTGTAACGTCCACTAGCAGTCAAACAGAAGAATGGATTTTTTCAAAAAATGACACAGGGAAGGATAAAATTCTTCTGAGATATTTGCTGTGACATTTAAATTTTGTGTACTAGAGATCATTTTATTGGTAGGAGAATCCATCCAGCTGGTCTCCAAAGACACAGAAATATCTGGACTCTGCAATGAGAGGTTGCAGCTGGAGAAAAAAAAAGGAATAAAGGTGTTAAAAAACATTAAATCTGTCACTGCCAACACCTCTGGGATCTCCTTTTTAAAAGCCTAACATGTGATCATGATAAACACTCGTCAGCCTTTCATCCAGATAGTTTGTGTGTTATTTCCAAGAAAGAAAACACCAGAGGGCTTCAGAAGAGCCATCAGAGATTTAATTCTAGAAACATCTAGCCTGTTTTTCAGCGCAAAGCAGGGAGAAGGAGGAGGTCAGGGACTTATCTCCCTTGGTTTCTTAAGCATTCAGTTATAGCAAGGTTTCAGAAAACCCAGGAAGTGTAGAAACTAGTTTTCAAGAGTTTCAGCATGTGAGGTGTCCAAGAGCAGCACTGTGTGAGTGGTTCTAAGGCTGTTTGAATCCGCTGGGGTCAGGGTGAGCAAAGCTCCTATACAGCCATCTCTGCTCACTCTGCTAACACTCACATCTATAAAGACAAGATAATTTCAATTTTCAAACAGAAATTGTGAGTGTGATCAAAAGCTCAATTTTTGCACTGAAAGAAAAAATTCTAACAAGAGCTAAATAATAGCTGTTAATAAATTACGAAAATGAAATCTTGCCATTTCAATCAACAATCACAACAGGTACACCTGTATTTTCACAGCAATAATAGGCTTTCATGGTGATATAAGTGGTTCACCTCGATGAGCTGATTGCATATTTTAAGAATAGGTAGGTCAGACCTGCAGAGAGTGAGTGAATGGCAAGCTTGAGTCAGAAATGCCTTTCCTTAAAAAGGAAGACTCTCTCAATAGGAAGCTATATTCAATTTGAATACTTCTTTCTGATAGTGTTTGGCATAGTTTTCTGAGCAGGAAAGTATGTCTGAAAGTTAACTAGGAATCTGCTTTCCTCCCTGGACTAGAGCAATGGTGGAGGATATCCACTCCTAGGCATCTCATCCCAGCCAAAAGAAAGAGATCCCCTCCTCAAGAGCTGAGTGGTAGTCAGAGCCTATGCAAGATGCCCTGAAGATCTTCCCCTCCCTCCATGGCCTACACATAATCCAATTTAGCTGGAGCTGCCATTCCCTGCATCACGTTTTTGAGGTATGATTCATTTCTCTGTATCCAGCACTGGCAAGGATGTTAATACAAACCAAAATTGTCCATGTCTGAAATCTGCAACCTTGGAATACCTGGTGTCAATGACTTAAAACCAAGAACGCTATTGGACAATGTCCTTTCTTCTAACTGGAAGGCTGCAGAAGACAATGGACTCCTTAGTCACAAAGGATTTTAAAGTCAGCAGACAAAGATCAAACTTTACATCTCTTTCTTTGAGACATGTTAGGGCAGAACGTGAACGGTCAGA
This sequence comes from Phaenicophaeus curvirostris, assembly GCF_032191515.1. Taxonomy (NCBI): domain Eukaryota; kingdom Metazoa; phylum Chordata; class Aves; order Cuculiformes; family Cuculidae; genus Phaenicophaeus; species Phaenicophaeus curvirostris. Next base: position 23,235,037 of record NC_091431.1, read on the forward strand.
TAAACAGTGTCACTGCAGAGGTAATATAGCACAGTAAAAATGAGATAGCCTTTATAGGGACTGACAGTGCATTTTTTAAAAACAGTTTTTAAAAAGTAGATAGGCATCAAAAACATCTTAGAAAACTCCTGTGGCATTTGACTTGTGGGACAGCTCCAGAGAGAGATGCAGCAGTGTGGTATAATAGATTTACTACAGTATGGTAGATTTATTAGACCCTGTGAATAGCAAAATAAGCTTGATTTTTGCAGAAGAGAGCGGATGGCAAAAGGAGTGCCCAGCAACAGACAATGCATCTGATAAAACATGTAGATTGGGTGGTGGTCTCACATTCATATCAACTAAGGGGCCCTGAAGAGAGTCAAAGGCTTCACAGCCTGGTGTTACTTCAGATAAAAAACACAGCTGTGTGCTGTGAGCCACACTTAATAACCCTGTGAGCAGCGTCTCTAAGTTAGAGACCCTCATTAGGCAACCAGATTCTGATTTGTGGCAAAAACACATTTAAGTACACACACATAATCCTGTAGACATAAACCACCGACCAAGTCTGGACAAGAGACTGATACAGCCACACCTAGATGTCCTCTCTGTGGGGCATTTAGAAAGCAAGGAGGTCTTTCTCAAACCTCATGACTTGCTGGGAGGGCCTCCTTAGCCACCTGTCAGAATCTCACCTGTTTAACGTGACAAGCAGCCAGTCGCTACTACTGTGACTAGAAAACAAAATAGACTTTGTAAAAAGCTTTCCTTTTGCTCACAAGAAAAGTCTGAACTGAAGTCAATTACCTTCAAGTAGACTGCCACATGGTACTGCTAACTCCATCAGCTCCTGGAAAGCTAATTCTCTTTGTGCAAAGGTGTGTTCCCAACTATTCTCCCTTGAAACACAGCCCCAGACGGAGGAATTTTCACATCACTGAGAATGTGGCCACCACTTCGTTCAACAATGGCATATCTATAGAGCAGCCCAGTTGGTTGATATGCAGGAAACAGTTGAGGACAACACCACCAAAAGGGCACACCAGTACAGCAACTGAAATCTTGCTGCCAGCAGAGAAAATCACTGTGGTCAGAAGGAGGAGTCCCATAGGGGAACAGTGGATTCTAGAGGGTTGCTGAAGCTGTACAGACTGTAAGTTCTATCAGTTCCACGAGGGGGAACTTCAGGGTGGAGCCAGTCTTTGGAAACAGCCTTGGAAGGACAGGCCTAGAAGAATCACAGGTAGCAAAATGCTTTCTAGCTGATACACAGGTGGCCTTGCAGAAGGAAGGGTGAAATTACCATGACCAAGAGGGGAGGGTGGAAACCATAGAATTGTACAACAGTCTGGGTTGGAAGGGACCTTCAAGACCATCTATTTCCACCCCCCTGCCATGGGCAGGGACACCTCCCACTAGACTAGGCTGCTCAAGACCTTAAACCTCAGCCTGGCCTTGAACACTTCCAGGAAGGGAGCATCCATGCCTTCCCTGAGCAACCTGTTCCAGTGCTTCCCCCTCCTCATCATGAAGATTTTTATTTTTTTTGTCAAAACCCCAAAGTTATTACGGTGATACCAGCCATGAATCTGCGTATTCATAGCCTAGGCCCCTCTTATACTGATGAGCCTATCACTGCTCATAACTGGAAAGAGGGATGAAATTATCACCTGAGTCCCAGATTCCCCTATTAACCATCCCAAGGCCCTAAAATCTCTTTTGATCACCCTTGGGCTACGTACTGCACCTTCATCATCTCCCACATGGAAGAGCAATAATGAGTAGTAGCCTGAAGGACTTACCAAACTGGGGAGGTTCCTAGTAATATCCCTTACTCAAGCTTCTGGGAGGCAGCAGAGTTCCCTGTGAGTAGAGTCTGCTTGACATATTGGACTCTCTGTTCATATCAGCAGGGAGTCTCCCACAACCATGACTTGTCTTTTCCTCCTTGAGACAGTTGTAGTGGAATGGGGTGTATCTCATTCTAGTCTTGGCCCCTCCTCTGATGTAGATGAATTGCCATCCACATTATTCTCTGGTCAGTCTTCCACTGCTAGAGCCTCATATCTGTTGTGGGGAGGCATGGGCAAGGTGAGGTTTGCTTGCTGCCCTGTTTGTGGAGTAGTTTGCATTCACTGCTTCCTTTTAAGTCCCTGTCTACATCGTGATGGAGGAGGATATGGGATCCCTTTAAACAGGGGCTTTGTCTGGTGGCTGTCTCTGTTCATGTTTCAGGGAGCTTAGAATGTAGTTCCACCAGTCTGTCTCTAGCTCAGACTCCTTGATGCTCCTTAGCTTCTCTATTTCCTCTCACAGCCCTGCCACCAGGCTGAGGAGTTCTTCCACCTGATCGCACCTTACACAGCCATTGCCCCTGATGTCCTCTGTTTCCACTGCAAGCTGGTGGCCCTCCCTGAAGTCTGAGACTTGGACATCTGCATGTTTTCCTGGTAGCTCAGTCTGAACTGACACATCTCTTCTGGCAGTTGCAGAGGATGCAGCCTCCCACCAGGTGGATACCAAGGCTGGGCTCCATTTCATCAACTGGGAGAGAGACTGCTCCCTCCTTGCTCACCTTGCCTGTGCCAACTGCCTCTCTGTGCCTTTCTGGTGTGCCATGCCCTGTTTGCATGCACCCATTCGTCACGCTCCCGGTTGCTGTACTCCCTATGGATGGCTCCTTCACGGCAGGAGGCTTGGCCCTGCACCCTTCCCTCCATGCACGATGAGTCAGCTTGGTGTCAGAACTTGGCAGGAGCTCACATTTCACCACACTGGAGAGGTCTCAGGGGCACTCTCTCTGTCGTTGGGCTTTTCACCTTTGAGGTTCTGGCCATGGTTTTGCTACTTTCAGGGAGGGTCCCCTGGCATGATCATCATTCTCCAAAGCCTTTCACCTTGGTGAAATCACCAACACTGGTGGTGATCCTTTCTTCTGAAACCCCACCCCGTGAAGATGGAGAGAGGAAAAGATAGGGAGCTTGTCTTGTTTGAAGATAGATGATACAGAGTTGTCCGATGGGCCAGGTTTCCTGGCTCTGTTTTAAATACAACTGCGGGCCTTCTGCATGCTGAGTATAGCTCTGCTTCCCACAGCTTAGGTTTCCCTATCTCAGTCAAACACCAAGCACAAACACCCGCTGCTTGAGAAGAAGCAAGCAGTTGTACAGTTAGGGAATGGAATCTGAATCCACATGAGAGGCTGGCATTGGCAGACTGGTATTGATCCCTGCTGTGAAACTGAAGTCCACAGCTCATTAAGCAAATATGACTCTCGGTGTGCATTTCTGGGAGCAGTAGTGAAGCATCCTCCCATAATGATGCTTAGCAGCAGCAGCAGCAGCATGATGCTCTGGGGCAACTAGAAGTCAGGATGTGAGCATCACAGTATCACAGGTGTCTCTCCTGTCATGTAACATATAGTTAAGCTTACTGCCTGTGCCAGTTTGCTCTCCAGTCCCATTTCCTGAAGATCTTACCACCTTCTGTGTCTCTATGCCTGCACCAGGAGCGGGTGAAAGTCGTAGCCGTCCTTCTTCCCAAACTGGTTCCCTCCTTCAAGCTCCTCAAAGAGCTTATTAGGGAAATCCTGGCCAAGGGTAGGAAGACTGGCATTGTCTCTTGACTTGGGAGGAGGCACTAAATCCAGCAAGGTTTGGAAACACTTGTCTAAGGTGATTGGAAGAAGAAAGCCTAGAAACCTACTTTAATTCTACCCTTTCAGCTTGTTTATACTTAAGATGCACTCCTGCAAGAAGGTTGCTGCAGACACTGCCTGTATTTGTTTGAAATGTTACAAATATGCTGAATGAGAAAATACAATGAGAAAAAAAAACCCCAAGAAAGAACCGCTGCTTTTGCTAAGAACACAGTATAAATATGGTACACAATTTTATACAGTTACACAGTGTAAAGTTTTGGTGCTTGAATATCTCTTTCACTTCTGTTTAATTGACATGGAAGCTCACCAAGAATCCTTGCTCAGCCCAAACAGCAGTAATGTTAGTCATGCCAATGAGACACAAGTTTTGTTGCATCCTATTGTCTTCACATGGGATTTGAGATCACATCAGCTTGAGTTCAGCTCCTGGCCAGCTCTCTCCCTTAAGGAGTAGGTCATGCCCTCATTTGCTATAAATCAGTCTCATTCTCCAGTCAGCTGAGCAGCTCTGGAGAAGCAATGCTGTAAACCATGCTTGAACCTACTCCCAGGTCTGTTTTAGTGACACTGGCTGTGGACCAGGTCTGCTGCTAGTGCCAAGGCAATGTTGCTGAAGTGAGCAGAGCTGTGTCAGTTTACATCAGCTGGGCACAAGGCCCAATTCACTCTTTTCTCATATCACAGGAAAATGTATCTCAATGTGAAGACAAGCCAAAGCCCATGGGGCATGTGAAATGTGGAATAAACTCTCATAAATTTATGGCCCCTCTCCTTACTGCTTGACATACATAGCTCTGAAGCTTTGTTACAGGTTCAGCAGCCCCCTCTACTAATTAGTGTCCATCTGGGAAGGAGGGAAATTTTCCAAAATGTTTCATTTTCTAGAAATTACAAGTAGAATTTGTTTTTTCAACTCCCTAAAACTGCTGCCACTGAAGATGTCTGGCAGACTGCCATTTTCAACAGAAGCAGGCAGGACTGCGTTCACTGAGGTGGGTTTAGCCAAGAGAATAACCTCACCATGCACCACATACTGTTTTTGTGGTCAGAAAGGAAGTTTCCTTCATATGCTGTTCACATGACCTTGTCAAGATCTCTGTCCTCTCACAATAAGAAAGCAAACGTGTCTGTACTAGAAAGAAGGGAGGATGGGGCAACTCATCCAATCTAATCCAGTCCAGTAGAGGGTTTGTGCCCCAGTTCTGAAAAGTGTGAGATTGATAGGCAAACCCACCTACATTTCACCTCTGAATGAGAAGCTGCTTTTGAGTCTCCCATTGCAACTACAGGAGGATTTTAGCTATGTACAAAATGTCCTCTCTTCAATTTTTTTCCTCTCACTCTTTGTTTCTCTCCTTGACACAGGGCATGATCAATATTTAATATCTTTTCTTATTACACTCTCCACTGCAGCTGTGGTTTTGTTACCGTTGTTCCCGTCTGTTACTCCTCACCAAAAACCAGGGGATATTTTGCAAAAGGGCATTTTTGAAGTCCACTCTCCACTGAACCTCAGTGAGGGGTTGTTTTTCTCACAGCAAAACCCAGACAATGAATCACAACAGTGAGATTTGGCTCAACAAAAGCACTGACCAGTTTATGTCAGTAGCAGATGAAGTTTTATAAAACAAATGGAGCTTCCTAGTTCAAGGGAGCAGTGGGTTGAAACATTTGTCTGACAAAAGCCAAGCAGCTACCTGTGTATTGGGTTAATCATCCAGAGTTTTTTTGGATGATGATTATTTATAAAACCAGCTCTGTGACAAAAGGGTCGTCTGTCAGAACTTGTACGCTTCTGGTGGCCTCAGCGTCGGACTCTGCTTTCTGCTCTTGTGAAGCACTCTGCTGCCTAAAGACGATGCTGACTCACACCAAATAACAAAATTGAGAGGTGAAGTTTTTTTCCCCCAGGCACTTCTTCTGACCTCTTTGATCCTTACAGTAGGTGGTTTCATTAGCTTTTCTGTGCAATTATATCTTCATAAATATGTGTGCTTATAAAAATATGTTTACTCCCTGATGTGCAGTGGCTTGCATACTAGGATTGTGGGGATTTCCACCTCCTGCAAAGTGGTTTTTTTTCCAGAGCTTGCATCTAGACTGTTTGAGCTGTGAAGAGATGAATCGTTTGTTTCGGAAAAGCTTAAAAGAGTTCAATTGATCTTCTTGTAGACTTTTAATAGTCTTCTAGAATCAACACAGTCATTTAACTATGCAGCTAAATACTACGTAATTCTTTGTCAGTTCTGAAATATTAAAAGATTCTTTATTTAATAAGGAAAAAATTAGCAATATGGAATAACAGAAGTGAATCCGAAATGTTACATGGTATTTTGGTCTCCAGGAGGTAAAAATCAGAAAACAGACTGGTTTCCACCAGCTAAATTATTTGGTCCATTGAATTTCTTCCTGTAATAGGTTGAGCTGAAGACTTAGAAGCACAAATTGACCAAGCTCAGAAAATAACAAGAAAAGGGGAGTGAAAAACCTGTCTGGGGAAGAAAGTCTTAGGAAAGTCTGCTACATTAAGAAGGATCTAAAGTACAAAGAGTAGCAATACTTTCCAAGTAGTACCAAAGGGGCAGGAAGGGGGGGAAAGGAATAAGAGAGAGGGGGGTTGGGGGGTGCAAAGTAGTGGATGTTGTCTACATGTACTTCAGCAAGACTTTTGGCATGGTGTCCCATAACATCCTTAAAGGTTAGGTGAGTGGATACTGAGGTGGAATGAGAACCGGCTGCATGGCAGAGCTCAGAGGATTGTCATCAGTGGTGCAGAGGCTATTAGGAGGCTTGTAGCCAGCAGTGTTCCCTAGGAATCAGTACTGGTCCAGTCCTGTTCAGCACATTCACCATTGACCTGAATGAGGGGACACTGTACCCTCAGTCAGTTTGCGGATGATATAAAACTGGGATCTGATATGCTTGAAGGCTGTGCTGCCATTCAGTGAGACCCAGACAGGCTGAAGAGTTAAGTGGAGAGGAACCTAATGAAGTTTCTGCAACAACACAGGTTAGTGGTTGACCTACCAGACCTGCTCTGCAGAGAAGGAATCCTGATGGATGACAAGATAATCATGAGACATCCATGTGCCCTCATGGCCAAGAATACCAAAGATATCCTGGAGTCTGTTAAGGAGAGTGCAGATAGCAGGTAATGGAGGTTATTCTCCCCTTCTGCTCTGACCTACTGAGGCCATATCTGGAGTATTGTGTCCAGTTCTGGGCTTCCCAGGTCAAGAAAGACAAGAGACACTGGAGAGAGTCCAGCTGAGGGCCACAAAGATGGTTAAGGGATCTACAGACTTCGCCACCTACCTTCATATTTCTGTCTCGGCTTCCTTAAGCTACCAAATCAAGATGTGGCCCACATCAGGGTTGTTAAGTCAAGGAATGTGTCCTTTGCTGGGGTCTGTCCAGTGGTTCCTTATCTTTCTTGAGCTGCAGAGCCCACATTCCTTCCAGAACAAACAAGGGAGGTCCACTGGAGCATCTTTAAAACTGCTTATGAGAGGTGGAGCTTCTGTGTTCGTTGCTTCAAGATATTGAGGGATCCAATCATGTTGTGAAGCCATGAGTAAGAGTATTTATGGCAAAGATTTCCAAAGGAATATAGGACAGCTGGAGAACTAGCATCCATTTATTTCAGTTAAAGGGGCTTCAGTAATTAACGTGTCTGAATAGCATCAACATGTTGAAGCCTTCTCTAACTCACTTCCCAATGTGTCCCCAAATCTCTTTTCCTTGGTGCTTTTTTTCCCAGCTACACTAGCTGTGTAAATCCCAGACCAGTTTGTATTACCCTCCTGTAGGAAGCAATGCACTGAATGTATAATACTTCGATTATCTTTGACCATTTCTTCAATTCCAAAGCATGAGTTAGATCAAGTGTAGTGACTACTTTTTATTTCACTGTCATTGTTATTGTGCTCATTGCAAGAAGCAAGAAACTTTCAGGAGTTGTGGGAGGATTTGCAGCCTCAAAAATTTGGTTGACTTATTCTGAAAGGTGTGTTTTAGCATCCACAGCAATAAATGAATGGATAGCTTCTCCAGCTGTTACACTTTTGGTTTACATGTCAAACTTCGAAAGTTTTGTCTTTGAAATAAGAGTTGTTTGTTTTAGGTTGGCAAGAAAGATTGTCTGGTTTCATCCATTCACTAGTTATGTGTTTGTAACAAAACACACGATGAGATGACTGATGACTCAGTCCTAGTGAGCTTTTCTGTACGCCAGACACATTGCGTCTTTGTGCTTTCTTTTGAATTTGTGCAACATGGACCAAAAGGGACTCTTTTTATACTTGCTGCTAATTGGAGCTTTAAAGTATTTTGTCTGATCTATTTTGTCAGCGTAGGTTGCCAAAGTTCTTCATCAACTGAACCCGAAACATCTCACAGTTCTGAGTTTGGACTTTATGGTCTTGCTTTTAGAAATTTTTGCACTAGATGGTAAATACTAGAAACACAGAAAAAAATGTTTTTTAAACGATTTTGTTTTTAAAGGAGTGGATAAAACTAGTAGTATTCAGACTACTTTAGAAAATGAGGAGGTCAGCACAACATCACTGAGGTGTTGTGTGTCTTTTCAGGGCCAGCCAAGGCTTTTCTTAAAATAGTTGTGAGGACTTTTACATATTTCAGGCAATAAGGATGTCTATATGAGATATAGGGTCTCATGCAATTTGAGTTATATCAGAAAGCTGAACTCGTGGTTTCTACTTCTCTTTCACATGGATCCACAGTCTCACAGCCTATTGTAGGTTCAAATCTATATGTGGGTGAAGAACATGTTGGCTGATGTCTGCAACTAATGCACTGTGTGAATGGAGGTGCATCTAGACCAGCTTAGGCCTCGAACTTGGTGATCCACACATGGGCCAGAAATTTCCCCATGGGGTTGGTTACAATTTTATTCTTCTGCATTGACTTTTCTGTTAAGTGTCAATGTTTACCATCCTGGGTGGTGCTATGTTACTGCAGATTGACTACCAGTCTAAAGGATCTGAACTCACCTGTGTTCCGTTCTTCCTCTTTCAATGGTTTTCCCAAACATCAGTGCCTTCTGCTGCAGTGTGTGAGGACACTACTAACTGACTTTTCACCAGCTGAAGTTTCACCGCAGCTAAGTTGCCTCCCATAGTCCTAACTTGCTTGACAGCATTCTCTTTTCCTCCCTGCAGTTCCTCAGCTGTCCTAGGAGGAGCTAGCCTTTTCATCCCAGTGGTTGCATGTTCCCTCCTCATGTCCCTGGCTCTGTGGCCAGTACCACTGCTTCCACTTCTCAACGTCCTCTAGCCAGGGTCTCTGCAATTATTATGCATATATTTACAGCTGTGTTTTGGTGAGACTTACAGTTTTCTCTCATCTATCCACCAATACCAGCTCTTTCTTCTCCTACCTTGGGCTGCACTTACATGCCTGCATTTATTCATCAAGCTGTCTTCACAGTCCCTTGCCTGGTGCAGCAGAAAACAATGCAGCATTTTCATGTAAATTATGATATTACCTAGGCAGCTGAGGTTCAAGTGACCCTGCACCAACAAAGCTGTGCACGAGGTCTATGTTTCTGAAAGAAAACCAGAGTAGATTATGTCTCCAGAGATGCACACAGTCCATTTTTATGATTTCTACCTCTCTACCCTTTTAGGCGTTCTGCTATTTAATAGCACCGACACTTTGACTATCTTAACCCTGCAAATCTTCTATGATGTGTTTTAGATCTCACCTACAGACTAATGGGAAATTAGTGCTTCTAAGTCTGTTAGGGCTTAGGAAAATCTGACCTATTATTTGTGAGAAGTTCTCAGTGGAAGGGACTACTGTCAGCTGTAGACCACTGGGACAGGACACAGCAGGTGCTTTGCTCCAGCACATGGATGTTCCAGGTTTGGCTTGAGTTGCATCCTGGAGGAACAGCCTGAAAATCCTTGCATTGCTGCAGCCTGTGTAGTTTCACTACTAATCAGTAGAGGCTTCTTGTTCCTGGAGTTTTCAGGATTTCCCTTGAAAGAACAACAGGCACTGGGATTTCAGAAGCATAGGTGCTTTCTTTACCTTCCTGCCACTGAAATCAAAGTGGTTTACCCTTGGGAGCAGTAGGAGGAGAATTAGGCCCATACTGAGCTCTTTTGAAAATTCCACTCTTTAATGAAGAGAAAAACGGGATGTTGATGACTGTTCTAAAAGCCCTTCAGAGAAGATGGAATTTAAAAAGCACTGAAGAGATCAAATAGAGTGCTGCAGTTGCCTGTCTGACCTGCCATTTCATCCCCAGATAATAGCTTTTCCTCTGTGAATGATACTTATGATTGCTTGTGAGATACTATGCCTCATCTAGTCAACATTACTGTGACAGAGTAGAGACTATAGAAAAGTTGGTAGTATGCAGTAACTGATTTTGGCTTTTGTGAGTTTATCTTTGTGTTGCAGCATGATAACAGAAACATAGTCCTATTTAAGTGATTAACACAGAGACAGACTAATTATCCTTTTTATTTTCTTATGGAGACAGTGGTTAAGTGAGCAGTCATATCTCCCATAACAACAGAAAATAATTTAGAAAGAGCAGGTTTTACCTCTTAAAATACACTCAAACAAAGTGCATGTTATGTATTAATTTAGAGAATACTTGTCTAGGTGGAATGTTTCGACTTGTTTTCTGCAGGCATATAGGCTAAACCATCATATAGGTTGGGAAATTTAATGACATCCTATTCTTCCATTATGAAACAAAACATCCACCCTTTCAGAACCCAATTTTCAAGACAGTCAAGGATAATGGAGCCCCCACCCCCTGAAGTTTTGCTAGTAGTAACTGCAGGAAGAGTCAAAGATATTGAGTCCCATGTTTACACTATTTCATAGACTCATAGAATGGTTTGGGTTGGAAGTGACCTTAAAGACTATCAAATTCTATACACACACACACACTGCCACAAACAGTAACAATTTCCACTGGGCCATATTGCTCAAAGCCCCATCCAACCTGGCCTTTGGTATCCATCGTGTTAAGCTGGGATTTTGCCCATTTTCTACTACCCAAGTGGGCTTTTGCTTGATAGTGCTGCCACTTACAGTTCTGCTCAGACTGCCCTTTTCCTCTTTCCCGACCTGAGCGGCTGAGAGAGCTGGGGTTGTTTAGCCTGGAGAAGACGAGGCTGAGGGGTGACCTCATTGCTCTCTACAACTACCTGAAAGGACGTTGTAGAGAGGAGGGTGCTGGCCTCTTCTCCCAAGTGACAGGGGACAGGACAAGAGGGAATGGCTTCAAGCTCCGCCAGGGGAGGTTTAGGCTAGACGTTAGGAAAAAATTCTTTACAGAAAGGGTCATTGGGCACTGGAACAGGCTGCCCAGGGAGGTGGTTGAATCCCCTTCCCTGGAGGTGTTTAAGGCACGGGTGGACGAGGTGCTGAGGGATATGGTTTAGTGTTTGGTAGGAACGGTTGGACTCGGTGATCCGGTGGGTCTCTTCCAACCTGGTTATTCTGTGATTCTGTGATTCTGTGATTCCTTGTTCTCAGCTCTGTACTCTGTCTTCTGCAGGCTGATCTGACTCTGAGTTTTGTAACACATGACTCATGCGCTATTTCTCCCTCTGGCACACCTGCAACCACCGTACTGCATGTCGCTGTGTTTCATTTCCAGTTAAAAAGCAAAGAGAAGAAGGAATACCATTTCAGTGGAGGAAGTCCAGAGCTTCCTGACATTTCTGCTATTTCATTTGCTCTCACTGGATAGAGAAGAGACTTGAGAAAATCTTGTTCTTGACTTCTGATTCTTTTTCAGGGAGGTGAAACAGCTGCCCTGCGGAAAGGTTCACTAGTGCTTGTAGTGTTGGAACAAGACTTCAAGCTTTAAACATTTACCTCAGCCCATGTCTGGCTTATCCTGGACTCCAGCTCATGGAATAGGGTGTGTGAATCATCTTTGCCTTCCAGCTGTGCTCTGAATGCTTTTATGGATCAAATCCAGCTCATGGCTTTTCAGATAAGCTTACAATAAGCTTTAACAGGCTACCCAGGGAGGTGGTTGTGTCACCTTCCCTGGAGGTGTTTAAAGGACAGGTGGACGAGGTGCTGAAGGACATGGTTTAGTGCTTGATAGGAATGGTTGGACTTGATGATCTGGTGGGTCTCTTCCAACCTGGTGATTCTATGATTCTATATGTGTGAAAACACCTGGTGCAGAGGCAACACTAATGCTTTTTAGCTGATGGAGCTGTTAAAAGAAAATTTTATAGAAAATTTGTGATAGAAAGGGTGTTGGTGTATGGACGCACATACTTATACAATATAAGGAAGGTTTAAGAGAAAAAAAATGAAAATAAAGAGTAGCACAAGTTACTCATTACAAAGGCTCTGGGGAGACCTTATAGCTGCCTTCCAGTTCCTGAAGCAGGCCTACAATGTCATATAGTGATAGGAAGAAATTCATGATGTGGGTGGTGAGGTATTGGAACAGGTTGCGCAGGGAAGTTGTGGATGCCCCCTCCTTGTATGTATTCAAGGCCAGGCTGGATGGGGCCTTGAGCAGCCTGGTCTAGTGGTAGGCGTCCCTGCCCGTGACAGAGGGGTTGGAATGAGGTGATCTTTAAGGTCCTTTCCAACCCAAACCATCTTATGATTCTAAGATAAAATTCTCAAGGCAAAAAAAAAAAATTTAGCTGTCGTATGCTGGAAGAACTAGAAATGGCCATGAGAAAGTATAAAAGACCATGTAACCTTTTTTTGCATGCTCCATCTCTCTCTTAGCCTAAGCAGCCATATGCCCATCTCTGTGAGCTTTGGGGCTATCAACTAAAACCTCACCGCATGGATAAAATGCAGGAGAGATGTACAGTGTGATTAAGATTCAGATCAAAAAAAAAAAAAGAAAGGAGTATATAGAAACTTGTATGATATGCACCAATTTCTTCCTTGCAGTTTGTTACTCACTGGGATTTTCCCATCTATGTCCAAGTTCACTGAGACAAGCAGTAGCAACTTGGGCTGAGTGTTGAAAAACTTTGTAAGAAAAGTACACAGCCCTTTACAAAGGCTCTGACAGATGTTTTTTATGTTTTCCTGCATTAAAAAAAAAACATCATTCTTTTCATCTTGTCAATATCAACTTGACAATGAATTTCTATACTGTTCTCGCTTTGTACGGCGCAGTCCTCTTCAGCCATATTGTATCATGCTGCCACTGCAAGCCAACATTATAACAAAGAAAGATTTTAACAATGTTAAAAAGATCTGGACAAGTCCCCACTGACCCCAAGATAAGAAACAGCACACCTCTTGTGTGAATTGTGATATATGAGACACAGAGAAGTCCACAATCTTTTTGGGCTAAGGAAGATAAAATTAGGGTTTGGTTCAAATATGGGCTGGAAAACAGAAAAAACATCTGTCAGAGCCTTCCTTGCAGTTTGTTACTCACTGGGATTTTCCTGTCTATGTCCAAACTCACTGAAGCAAGCAGTAGCAACTTGGGCTGCGTGTTGAAAAACTATGCCTTACTGTATCATGCATACATACATACCAATACCACTTCTTCCCTCCACCTTTTCCAATGTGACTTAGCAGCAGCTGATTAGCTGAGTGAATAGATCTTCAGCAATTCATATACACACCAGACACATCACAAGTATCATATGCACCACAAGTCAGGTCTTGTAGTCTAAATACAATACATAATTTCATATACAAGATTAAGGATGCGTGACAGGCCATCACACAGTGATTTGAGGTTGTGGAGCTCAAGGGGGCACTTCTCAAGCTTCCATTCTGCCTATGGATGTTTTGTCCATTTCTTCTTGCTCTATTATGTACCATTGCATACAGAGATACAAGAGACCTCTGAGAAAGGATTTTGGCTTCCTTCCATGGAAAAATCAACATTCTTCATGTTAGTTGATGTGACTTCTCATTTTTCTAAATGGTGATAGTCACCTGTCCAGAAATAAGAAAGGCACAACTACGAACAAAGAAGTAGTTCAGAGTCACTTGGGTTTCTGCTCTTTCCCCAGCCTTGGCAGCAACTGCATTAGAAAACCACCAATAATAAACCATGAGACAATCAGTGGGAAAAGCTTTTCCAGTAAGCTAGCACTGCAGCTGTTCACAAAACACTGGCCTGTACTGCTCAACCTGTTCCTCTATAAATTTATAAAACTGCAGAGAGTTCTTGTGCTCCAGAGCCTCTTCTTCAATATCCACTCGGTGGATAAGGAATAAGCTGGATGGTTGCACTCAAAAAGTTGTGGCCAATGGCTCAATGTCCAACCAGAGATCAGTGATGAGTGGTGTTTTGCAAGAGTCAGTATAGGGATTGGTGTTGCTTAATATCTTTGTTGCAGACAGGGACAGAGGAATTGAGGACACCATCAGGAAGTTTGCTGATCACACCAAGCTGTGTGATGTGGTCATCATGCTGGAGGGAAGGAATGCCATTCAGAGAGACCTTGACAGGTTTGACAGGTGAGCCTGTAAGAATGTCATGAATTTCAACAAGGCTGAGTACAAGGTCCTGCACTTGGGTAGGAGCAATCCCAAGCACAAATACAGGCTGGGCAGAGAATGGATTGAGAGTAGCCCTGAAGAGAAGGACTTAGGAGTGCTGGTGGATGAGAAGCTCAACAAAACCCAGAAATGTGTGCTTGCAGCTCAGAAAGCCAACCATATCCTGGGCTACATCTAAAGAAATGTGACCAGCAGGTCAAAGGAGCTGATTCTCTGCTTCTACTCTGCTTTCATGAGACCTCACCTGGAGCACTACATTCAGTTCTGGAATCCTCAACACAGGAAAGACATGGATCTGTTAAAGTGAGTCCAGAAGAGGGCCACAAAGATGATCAGATGGCTGGAGCACCTCCCAAGCAAGGACAGGAAGAGAGCCAGGCTTGTTTAACCCAAAGAAGAAAAGGCTCTGGAAAGACCATATAGCAGCCTTCCAGTACTTAAAGAAGCTCTATGGGAAAGATGGAGAGGGGATCTTTATCAGGGAATGCAGTGACAGGACAAGGAGTAATGGTTTTAAGTTGAAAGAGGGGAGAGGTAGATTAGACATTAGGAAGAAATATTTACTGTGAGGGTGGTGTGGCACTGGAACTGGTTTCCAAGAGAAGTCACAGAATCATAGAATCATAGAATCATAGAATAACCAGGTTGGAAGAGACCCACCGGATCATCGAGTCCAACCATTCCTATCAAACACTAAACCATGCCCCTTAGCACCTCATCCACCCACGCCTTAAACACTTCCAGGGAACGTGACTCAATCACCTCCCTGAGTAGCCTGTTCCAGTGCCCAATGACGCTTTCTGTGAAAATTTTTTTCCTAATGTCCAGACTAAACCTCCCCTGGCGGAGCTTGAGGCCATTCTCTCTTGTCCTGTCCCCTGAAGACCCATCCCTGCAGGTGTTTACATCCAGTTTGGATAAGTCTTTCAGCAAACTTATCTAGTCAAAAGTATCCCTGGACTTGGCAGGAGGATTGGAACTAGATGGTCTTTAAGGTTTCTTTCAATCCAAACCATCCTATGATTGCATGATTTGCTTCCACTTGGTCTGGATTCCTGCTCATAATATTGAATGGGGATACCTGCTTGTTCTTTCATCTTAGATTATGTCTGTGTGTGAATGGTCTAGAACATATCTGGCTGCTTTAGCTGAAAATGCCAGTTCATCAAAACTAAACAATTCTTAGGAGGGAGGCAAGAAAATCACAAAAGATGAAAAAAAGCTGAAAATTTTATCTGATGGAATATTTCAAAAGGAAATCTGGATCCAGTGAAGTGGCTTTTCATGCATCAAGAATCATTAGGGATGTTGGTATAAGATTGGCTGTTCCAGACAGAGCCAATAAAGGATCATGCTTCCTCAAATTTTACTGGGAAATATAACCATTTTTTTATTGCTAGTGATGGTTCTTATTAACCATCCCACAAATACGTAGTCTGGACCCAGTTCAGTATAGCATGGGGAAAAAGTAAACATTTGTAGAATCATTTGTAGATTTGTATTATCAAAGAACACTTGAACTGAAAAACTAGGATCAAAACTAGCATTATAATTCCTCTTTCAGGAAGAAAAAGTGCTGCAAATGTATGTTCTCTGGCTTGACTTGTCAAAAGTGGTCACCTGATTTTATGTTTGGAATAGTAAGACATAGTGTTTACCTGCACTCACTCCTGCTTGAAGTTCAGTATTTTTGCTTGAACAAGAACACACTCTTTCCTGAAAAATCCCAAAGGCTGTGATATCTGCTCTCTATTGACAAGCTAACACCACATTTCTGGTTCAAAATCGTTTCAGTTCAGCTTCCAAACTCTGCCCAAGAGGCAAAGTTCAGACCTATGCCTTTGCCAGCTCAGAATGCCTGCTACGATCAGATTTCCCATGGATGCACTTTAAGGCTGTTGATCTATCCCTGCTTTTATGTCCCAAGAGTCTCTTATTTTGATGTTTCTGAACTTCAAATTTTTCTCAGAGTTCTTGCTAGAAGTGTTTGCACCTGAATGGCATTCATCTGGAAATGGATTCCTCCCCAATCTTTTCATTTGTTGTACCCTTTTGAAGTTTTTCAGAGAGATTATTGGTTCTTTTTGCATGAGACTGGAAGAGCAGTAATAATTTCATAATGGTTTTACTAGTGAAGACTGCCTCTGGTAATCAAGGTAGTTTTTCTTTCCTTAGCATATATGCTGTTTTTTGTGACCTCTGGCAAATCTTATTTTATCTGTGCCTGTGCCAGATGGGAGATAATCTTCCTCTCAGAGTAGAGATTATACTCCATGCTTCCCAGTGCTTCTTTTGTACATAAGCCCCCTATAAATGAAGATAGATTAATATTCCCAAATCTGCAACTTCACTACAAATGCATCTGTTGCTGAGGACTGTGAAAACATCTGATTTGAATTCATCTCTGCTGAGCTAAATCCAAGCCTGTAGCCGGAACTTTAATGGCAATGCTTTCTCTTGACAGAAATTGGAATAAATTCCAGTAGTCCACCATTTCTGTTTGTACAATAACATTAGCTGAGTCTACACAAAAATGCCTTAAACTTCTAAGCACAGTACCTAGCTTTGAGCATGCTAAATTTGTGTCTGTCTTACACAGCTTTCACATCTCAATACTTTCCTTGTAGCAGATAATTTTTCTAGAGCATCCATCAACTTTCAATCTTGTTGATGTGCTCAATGCTGTACATAGTGGTAAACTTGGGTGTCTGTAGCACAAAGGTGGTGAGCTGCCCCAGTAGTTTGAAGTCTCTCCTGACTCAAGGCCATACCTCCATACCTGATCTTGTGCCTAATTTTCATAGACAACCTTTTCTTCTGCCCTGCATAAAACAATTATTTTCTTACCATGTACTTGTGGATGAATTTCTAAGTTCAGAGACATCACATATCGTCTTGTACTTCTGCTTGTGCCAGGCCCTCTCTGTGCATGGTGATGCTAAAGGAAACATGAACTCAAAAGTTGTACTGAGCCACTTCCCTGTAGCAAACATAAGTCTGCCCTGTTCTTCCTTCCAGCTCTTTTTCTTTGACTCTTTGTCCTTGAAGATGTCTCCATTTACAAAGCACTCCACTCACATTGTTAGGGATGTCTTTGAACAGGAGGGTGAAAGGAGACTGTATCCCATGTACTGTGTTAGGAACAGCTGTCACAAAGTAACACAGATCTGAAAAGCTCGGGGAATGAAGTGGGGTGCGTTACTTGTACAAAGACACGAGGGAGAAACGTGAAGGCATGATGGAGTACAATATTACTCTCAGTATGACTTGTTCATCTTTCTGTCAATACATCATTTGTGGCCTTCCAACCAGCCTTGAAAGCCAGAGTTTCCATGATAGAGCCCAAGGTTTGTAGGAATATGATGGACACAGCATGGGGCAGCAACAGTACCTCGGAAAGAGAAGGACCAGGGAATTTATGTGTCAGCCTCTGCAGGTTAATCATGAATAAGACAAAATACCTCTGACCTCTTCCTAAGGTGCAGTACTTGCTTTTCTACTGTTTAGTCTCCACTCTGCCTTGTGATATAAAACTGGCAGCCCAGGATAGCAGTTAGTGGTCTGTGGTGCAGCACTTTTGCAGTCTGCTGGGAAAGACCATGAGGTGAAAGTAGGGATAATTGTAGGGCTGCTGGCTCTGGCAATGAGGGAGTTGAGGAGCAAATGGGCCTCTGAAGGAGGGGGTCCTGTAATGAAGGACACCTGGAGAGGTGATGTATATCCTTGTGCAAAGTTAGTGTTTGATCTCAGGATTCAAAGTATCTTGTCCAGAACCTGAAGCAATCCTGCCAAGATCTGAGACCTGTTAACCTTACATTTCTGTAAATGTCTGCACAGAATAAGCTCTGGGTCTTGCAAGAATCATTGAGAAGCACAGTTACCTTCATCTTCTCCCTATAGACTGGACTCAGAGGTTTTCTGGACACCACCATGACAGCCAAACAATGTCAGGACCATAGTTTGACCCAGGGGGGATCTGATAAGGTCAGAGGGTTCTTTTATTTAGAAAGGCCTCAAGCAAGCAGGACAATGAGCTGAAATGTCTAGGTGTATGGTGCAGTGCAACACTAGATCCAAAAATCCCAGTCAATATGCTAACAAACATGCAGGAGTGGATTCACACCCAAAGGGTTCAGGCAGACATTATTTATTTATTTCCAGTACCTGAAAGGGGCATAAAAGAAACGGGGGAGGGACCTTTTACAAAGGTGTGGTGAGGCTCTGGAACAGGTTGCCCAAGGATGTTGTAGATGCCCTATCCCTGAAGGTGTTTAAGGCCAGGTTGGATGGGACCTTGGGCAGCCTGATCTAGTGGGAAGTGTCCTGCCCATGGGAGGGGCTTGGAATCAGATGATCTTTAAGGTCCCTTCCAACCCAAACCATTCTATGATTCTATGATTCTGTGATTCTGTGATTCTATGATTCTATTGGGGCAAGGGCATGTCGAACTGCCAGTGACACTGCAGCCCCTGCCTCAATTCAAGAACCTTCCCAAAGGGACGTCTGTGCTTGCCCCAATCGGAGAACCTTCACAGCAAGACCACCCCTCACATGCAAGATGGGTACAGTCTTGACCTGTAAATGGTTCCTGCCAAGAAGGCACAGAGTACACACACACACTCACTCCCCATGGAACTGTCCTGAAGAAGGACTGACATGAAGAGGAGCTACCAGACTGCACATTCCTGAAGAATCACTGCTAGAGGAGTTGCTCCTGGATGGAGACAACATTTTCCTGTGAAACTGCTCTGCCCCATTGGGGTGGTGGTAATTTTTCTTTTTCCCCTGCTACTTCTTTCTCTGTCATTCTGTAACTTGTCTTACTGTACCTTCTTTTTCCTTGGCACTGTAGTATATTGAATCAAATCTCAGTTGTGCTGTAGTTTGTTTAGTAACCTTGCCTGTGTTCAGGGTATTGGATTGTGATCTGAAAAGATTGAGATCTGTTTTTGCAATTTTGAGAAGCTCAGAATGCACCTGAGTATCTGTTTTGTGATTTTGGAGGAGTCCAAAATAAATATTGCATTTGAATTTACTCTGGGAGATTTCTTGGTCTCTGGTTTGCTGGGCAGATCGAAAGAACTCTTCTCATGCTCCCTTTTTGACTGTGCACATCAGGGTGGACCGTAACACTGCTGGTGTCAGGAGTGGGCTGTAACAGCCATACTGGAGTGAGTCCAGCAAAGGTCTACTAAGACTATCAAGGGACAGGGGCATTTTTCTGTGTGTAAAGGTTGAAAAAGCTGGGACTGTTCATACCGGAGAAGAGAAGGCTCAGTAGAAACTTATCAATATGTATAAGGACCTGAAGGGAGGCTGCAAAGGTATCAGAGCCAGGGTCTTTTCAGTGGAGCCCAGTGATAGGACCAGAGGCAGCAGGCATAAACTGAAATATGGGAAGTTCCTCCTCAATCCTTTTTTCACAGTGAGGATGGCTAAGCACTGGCACAAGTTGCCTAAAGAGATAGTGGAGGCTGCCTCCTTGGAGATCTTGAAAAGTTGTCTGGAGGTAATCCAAGGTAACTGACTCATCGCATCCCTGATTGAGCAGGGGACTTAGAAAAAACAGTCTCAAGAGATCCCTTCCAACCTCAGCCAGACTGTGATCCTGCATGGCTTAGTGTTACCGAAATCAGTGTTTCTCTTCTGGAAATATCCACTCTTTGATAACTGGTATAATTATGTTATGGAAGTGGTCTGTCTGAAAAGTTCATGCTGTAGTATGAGCACATCACACATGTAATGCACATGTATTTGTTGGAAGCACATTCTGAATGTCATTCCAAGAAAGGGACAACAAAGAAAACATCATTGATGGTTGATGCTGTATATGTATTAGTGAAGCAAAACTACTGTCCTTAAAATAGATGGGAAAAAGCCTAGCCATTGCCAATGTCTCTATGAAGATTTCATTAGGAGAAAGTTAACGATTTTCTGGCATTAAATATTTATAAGCATATTGGAACACCACTACTGCCCTTCATCAAGACGGCTTTGAAAGAAGTTATTTAGGATGGTAAATCTAGAAATCGGGGTGTGTTATATGGCAAGACTCAGGAAAACAAAATAACTAAATGAGGTAAAGCACATTTAAGATTTACTGTGTCATGTAACAGAGTGATCAGGTAGACTAGGTCTCTCTCTTACTTGTTACTGTTGCCTCAATAAGAAGGGTATGGCAAACTGCTTGGAGAAAGCAGAAACTGCATTCCTTTTCATGGAAGGAAACTTATGATAATGCAGTGGCTCTGAAGGCAATGGAAAGTTGAAGCAATATGAGAGAAAGAACTGAAAATGAACATACTTTTTAAGAGGAATGTATTTGGAAGCTGAAGCATGATGGCTTCAAGCCTTAGTAGACAAAAGATATTCTAGAGGCCAGCAGAACCCACTGGCAGGCTGTGGCTAATTTGCTGAAAGTACAAGTGACATATACTTCACATGGCAAGGCTCTGCTTTCTCTAAGGTAACTGACTGCTGTATCCAGATCACATTGGATTCTATGACAAAGGTTGCTCTCATAATGCAAGAAACAGCT
The DNA here is from genome assembly GCF_032191515.1 of Phaenicophaeus curvirostris. Lineage (NCBI taxonomy): Eukaryota > Metazoa > Chordata > Aves > Cuculiformes > Cuculidae > Phaenicophaeus > Phaenicophaeus curvirostris. The sequence goes on from NC_091431.1 coordinate 23,255,721, forward strand.
AGGCATTGGCAGGGAAAGTCTGAGTCCCAGTTGATCTGAAATACCTACCTGACATGGACGCAACTGCTCAAGTAATCCTGGCAACATAAGTAAGTCTACAGCAAGAACATGATGGAAAATTCTCCTTGACCAAGTAGGAAGATGGGCACTTAGTTTGCAAAGCCATGGATTTTGTTGTTTGGTGAGATGCTGAGCTTGTTTAACTGGCCAGGGCTGTAGGAAAGGCTCAAACACCACTACATGGAAGATGAGCTCTACAAAGGTCCCAGGACCAAAGGGCATGGAAGAAACAGAGACTGTTGTAAATGTGATTAGTAAACTGCAGGGTTAATAACCAAAAAAAGAGCTATATCAGGTAAGCCATTCACAGGGCACAGACTTTACTGGTCCTGCAGGAACAAAGGACTGTGCTGCCAGGCCTTCTGGAGCTCCATCAATAGATTATTTTAGTACATGGAAGCTATGAGTGTTCTTGTAACAATGTTGGTTTTCACTGGCAATAGATCTAGCTACAAAGAGGATTAATTCCTACTGTAAAGCAGTTGGATACAATAGAGGTAAGCATAGTGTAAATGTCAAGAAAGATTACACCAAAACAGACAGTTTGGAAAGGGATGAAACATGGCCTGGCAATGCATAGCTGTGCTAGGAACAGTTGGGCAAGACCAGTAGCTCCTGAGTCTTTCCATACCCATCAGTACCTCAGGGTAGGGTGCAGCCAGCTAAATGGGCTCCTCCTCAGTGATTTGCCTTAGGAGCAGTGTTCCACACCAGTGTGCTGTCCATCTTCCTCAGGGGAAATGCTGCACGTAGCTTGGTTGAGCCTTTTCCCACAATTCAGCATGGGGTCAAGCACTCACCCTTGCCTTTGCAGAAACCACTTGACAGTCGATGCTGGAAGACAGGCAGTAGCAGAATTTTTCATTCCCTGAAGTACTCACACCTTCTTCAACTGTCTTGCTGTTGTTGTTCTAAACATGACAGACAATAACTAGAAAACAAAAGCGTTTCCATTTGCTCCACTGGCAAAGCAGCACATTCACAACCAACATCAAAGACAGGGTTTAGCAATCATTAGTGCAATACCACACATCAACACATTCAAAGCAATCAGTGCCCAGATAAATAAAGAAGATAGAGCTCTGATTCAGCTCCTCCATAAAAGGCAGCAATAAAGAGATCTGGGGAGAGGGTGAAAGCATGTTAAGTATATGAGGGTGTGAGGCTAAAATACCCTTTTACATCAAAGCCAATTCTCATTTCATGTCGAATTATACCTCTGAGCTGTTCAGCCCAACATCACTGTCATCTCTGGCTTTCAATTTACATCACAAGTTGTGGAATACAAAAAACTACCATAACGCATGTCTGAGTTGAAATTCCTCCTGGAGTTTGCAATTGCAGACAGGTAACTCATGGAGTGCTGGGATACTTGTTCTGGCATTATTGATATTGCCAGCCATCCTCATTCACATTACAGTGAGGAAATATTTAGCTACTGGCTGTCAATGAAAATTGCCTTTTTGCTTGCCACCTGATAGAGGGTAGAAAGCTTTGAGTGTAGGGACAATGGACTTTGCACTGTTGGATGTCCATAGCCAGGAAAATGAACATCATCAAAGACAAGCATAGAAATGTCATACCCCAGACTGCTCTAAGAAATTGATCCTTTTACCTCTTGTACTTGCATAGGCCAAGCTACAAAAGTGCTCCCAGAAAAGTCCATAGGAAGCCCTCTCTTCTTGCCCAAGCTGGGGCACCTCTGAGACACTCAGCTTTGTCTTAAGACCCTTGAGGCATACAGACACTTCTATATGACAGAGGCATGGTCCCAGTGACTAATTGTAATTCAGTAACGGAACAGGTATATTTTGCAGGGCAAGGAAACTATTTTGCTTAAAAGGATGAGATCAGTAATAAACTTTGAGGTAGAGAGGTGCTTATAGTGTTTTGGCAGTAAGTGTAACATTGATGCTTTTTCATGGACTTCCACAAAGCTTCATCAGTATACTCAACTGAGAAATGCTGCTTTTTGTCTGTATCACAAAGTAGCTTCAGCTGGATAGCATTCCCATTTTGCTTTATAAATACCCACTCTCTTCTGGGTAAGAGTAGCACAAGCTGTTCCACTGACTGGAACCTCTTTAACTTCACCTACCTCCTGTTTCAAAAGTGAAATGGATTTTCTTTCCTAAAAGCTGTAGTCTCACAATGAGGGATTGTAGTGGCCTGCAGCCCTTCAACACTTAGCCAAACACACACATTATTGCTGGAAAGAGCAGGGTACACAGGTATGGGATCCTTGAAGGCTTGCATGCAGAACGGAGAGTGCAAACCATCAATCAGGGAGCACTGGGTAGAATTGCAATCTGACCCAGAAGGTACCTGGGCACCTTTTGCTCCTCTTGTTTTCCTCTGCAAACCCTGTCCCTTCCACCAATAGTCTAGTTCCTTCCCTTTGGAAATATTAACAAGCAAGCACACCTGTTTGTGACCTCCAGCCCAATGAACAGAGCATGCTCATAAGCGGCCCTAATTTGCACGAGGCAGGAGATGACTGCTGAACAAGACACTGCCAGGATTCTGACTTCATCTTTGACCTATAACGTAAGTGGCAAGTCTGAAAATTGATCTCCGTTCTACCCTGAGCTGTTGGCACCTCTGCACACCAGTGCCTGGCCACAATGTGCAGTGCTGAGTTCTGCTTATGCCTGCAGCTGCTGTTGAAACCAGTAGAATCTGCATCTATGGTCTCTGGAAATAAAGGCTGGAGGTGGGCATATGACTCCAGCACGTCTAGATTTTTGGGGCCTCAGCTTTAGGAACATGTCTGTCCCTGTCATCTTCAAAACGCGATTTTAATTTTCCAGGTTGATTGTAATTTCTGAAGAAGTAGCCCAGACCCTCCAATGGAGCAAATTGACATGTCTTCTTTTGCCCAGCAGGACCCTCACTGAGCACTGTCTTCCTCCATTATACACTGCTCAGTCCTCCTCCTGTTCTTCCTATAGCCAGCTCATCTGTTCAGTGTGTGCTTGGAGACGGAAGTGGAGCTTCCGGATGAGTAAGTGTAAATTAAGACATAGAAGTGGAGTTTATGAGTTGTTCTAGGTCTGCATAAAAGACAGTATTTCCTTTCCACACCTTCTTGTGGAAAAGCACCTCTCGCTTGGGAATCGAGTTCTGCGGAAACAGGCTGCAGTTCAGGTGGTGTGGTCCTCCAGAAAATATTGTGCTTACATTATTCACTGGGAATTGCACTGCCCCACTCTGCTTTCTTCTGCAGGAAACACTCAGATAATATTTTCATATGATCACCTCAGATGACCCTTCTGCATTTGCAACATGACAGGATTGTGCCTAGGACTTGATTTCCGTGCAAACCAGTAGTAAATCCCCATCTTGATCAGCCCCACTGTCTTTTCTGCTCAGATCCTGTGTCCAAGCATAGGGAATTAAAAGAAGATTCCTGTCGCCATGCTGCAAGTGGGAAGGAACGGGTGGAATGTTGGCACAGAGTGCAGGTCCTCTTTCTCCTCCTTTACAGCCAGGGTAGCAGAACTCATCTGCACCAGACTTTTATTTGAAGGAGCACAACTGGTGAGAAAGGACCAGCAGCTACGCATTTTCCAGAAGGTGGATGTTTACCTGGTCCTGTTTGTTCAAGACTGTACCTAAAGCTACCTTCACATTTCAGATTTCCTGAGCAGTCTAGTTTGTGCCCAGAAGAAATATAGAAAGTTTCCCTGTCTGCTCACCATTTTAATGAACCTAGCCACCAAACAAGAAAAGATGCAGTAGCTATGGGATAGCTCACCCTTGCAAAAGATGTGTATACAATAAAAAAAACATTTGCTATGATCCTGCAAAGTAAAGGGGCATCTTTCTTAAGGTTAGCTCACACAAGATTCCATGTTCCTTGTGTCGTAGTGGACACAAATTGGTCCTGCCACTCACTAGCAAGGGAATTTGAGGGGTACAGATAGTTTTATGCTGCAAGAGTTTGCGGAGTTTATGTACACTTAATACCTGGTACAGCATGAGTGCTTCTGGCAGTGCTCTGAAACAGTATGAAGCCTTGAGGGAACCCATTCCAGCCTACACATTTTCCCAAGCAGATTTTTGCATGCTCTATGAGGCACAGGTTATCTAAATGACCTCTCCATAAGGAAATGAGAGACCTGGTTACCCAGGATATGGAGAAGGCTGAGATACTCAATGACTTTTTTGCCTCAGTCTTCACTGGCAAGGGCTCAGGACATGCTAAAGTCACAGAATGCAAAGACATGGAATGTGAGAACAGAGAACTGTCCACTGTAAGAGAAGATCATCTAAAGAACCTGAAGGTGCACAAGTTCATGGAACCTGATGAGGTGCATCTGTGGGTTCCAAGAATACTGGCGGATGAAGTTGCTAAGCCACTATCCATCATGGCTGAGAAGTCACAGTAATGAGGTTCCCACTGACTGGAAAAGGAGAAGCATAACCCCATTTTTAAAAAAGGAAAAAAGGAAGACTCAGCGAACTACAGGGTGGTCAGTCTCACATCCATGCATGGCAAGATCATGGAGCAGATCCCCCTGCAAACTCTGCTGAGACACATGGAAAATAAGGAGGTGATTGGTGACAAAAGCATGGCTTCACTAAGTTCAAATCATTCCTGATTAATATGACAGCCTTCTATGATGGGGTTACAACACTGGTGGATAAGGGAAGAGTAACCAACATCATCTCTCTGGACTTTTGCGAAGCATTTGACACTGTCCCACATGGCATTCTTGTCTTTAAATTGGAGAGAAACAGATTGGGTGATGGACCACTCAATGGGTCCATTGAATTGGATGGATGGTCATACTCAAAGAGTTGTAATCGATGTCTAAGTGGAAACCAATGACAAGAAGTATTCCGCAGAGGTTGGTATTGGGACCAATGTTGTTTAGTGTGATGATCAGAGGGATAGAGCACCTCCCATGTGAGGACAGGTTAAGAGAATCAGGCTTATTTAGCGTAGAGAAGAGAAGACTCTGGGGAGACCTTGTAGGAGACTTCTCGTACTTGCAACAGAAGGTCTAAAGGAAAGCTGGGGAGAGGTTCTTTATCAGGGAGGGCAGTGACAGGATGAGGGGTAAGGGTTTTGAGCTGAAAGAGGGGAGATTTAGATTAGATATTTGGAAGAAATTTTTTACTGTGAGGATGATGAGGCAATGGCACCGATTTCCTAGAGAAGTCATGGATGCCTCACCCCTGGAGGTTTTCACGGCCAGATTGGATGGGGCCTTGAGCAGACTGGTCTAGTAGAAGGTGTCCCTGCCTGCAGCAGCATGTTTGGAACAGGGTGATCTTTAAGGTCTCTTACAACCCAAACCATTCTATGATTATTCTATGATAAACTTCTACTTGTCCACCTTTTCCGAGTGCCCTAATGAGCAGAGCTGACACTAACTCAGCTTTAAGTACAGGGCTATATACACTGCAGTAAAAGGGAGGTTCCATACCTCCTGCTTTTCTGTGTGGGTTTCTTCTCTCCAGCGGCTAGAGAGACTTCAGTGCCCAAGCACCAGACAAGGAGTTTGCCTGGAACTGTAGCATGTGCTCTTCAATGACCCTTTTTCCCTCGTCCCCATGGAAAAGGCTTCCAGGCCTGCAGAACAGAGACAACATGAGAGGAGACACTGAGTAGAACAGTGATGGAGGGTTGAACTTAGTGATTAGAGAATGGGGAGGAAAGACCATTGCCAGTCCAACCAGTGGGCTCAACTCTTCTCTCCCCAGAAGTAGCCCACAGGACAAAGCTTACAGTAAAGCTGAATCTGCACACAGGCTTACAGTTCCCACAGAAGTGATCTCTGTGCCATTGCGCAGCACTTTGGCCAGTCCTCTGGACACCCTGTCTCCAGATTCATGCTCTGGCCCTGGAAGTATGACTGCCTTTCCGCTGGTGGAGAGCTGAAGGGACCTGGTTGGCCTTTGCACACAGAGCTGGGGCATGAGATGTACTCATGAGTAATCTCCAGGTGGACCGTGGGAAGACAGCCACAGGGAATTGCATGTGGGTGGGATGTGAATTGTGCCCAAAAGCCAAGCAGTGCCACTGCAAGGGGAAGATATGCACAAGCAGCATATCTTCTGCTGGAGAAGGAGAATGCTTTCCCAGAGAAATGGAAGCATCAGCTGTGAATTCCTGGGAGGCAGATGCAACGCGATGGGAGGGTGACACCACCAACCCAATTGTCCATTATCTTTCAGAGCAGTGGTTTATATGAACCTTTCCAAATGACCTGACAAATTCATTTCCAAGGCAGCAACAGATGGCAGCAGACAGATGGCTCAGTAATTTCAAAGCCTCTCCAGAGAAAGGAATTGTCACTATAAGCCTACGCTATCTTGACATTAGGAAAGAATGAGATCTTAACATCTGCATTAACTGAAAACAGTGTTAGGAAGAGATGTTGTAGGATGTGGTTTTGTAGCTATTCTTGTGGTATCCACTGGTATAGCTCCATGATTCTCAGACCTTCTTATCTCAAAATGGTACTTTGAGCCAACATTCTAATTACTTATTTCATGACTGTAGTAATTTTATCTGCACCATCTTGGTCAAACCATGCTGTAGCTTGATGCTTCTTGTCTACAAAGCATAGATAAAAATCCTTCTCTGTTCATGTGCTTTTAGATGGCAGACTTTTGACAAGGATTTTTCACGTATTTTCTTTCTTTCCCCCCTCCCCCCCACCATGGTGCTGGACTCTACTTTGGCTGGAACTCTACCCCTTACAAGAAAAAATATGTGGAAAGCTGGATTCCTTTGCCACCAATTGATGAACGGGGGGACCTCAGCTTAGACTTCTTTTTTGTTACATGTGCTTTGCTTTAGTGTTGGTTTGGGGTTTGGGGTTGGTTTTTGTTTTGTTGGTTTTCTTTGTGGTTGGTTTTTTTTTTAATTTATGCTAGGCAGGGTTTGCTTTTCCTTGTTGCATTTTTATTGCTGCTTATCCCCTCCAAAGGTTGAACTGACTCTTGATATTTTGGGGTGGGGTGGGGGTAGGGTGGGGTGTTCTATTTTCCCTGTCTTTTGGATGTTTTTGAAAGAATTCAGTTTTTCCTCCCCTCTGCATTCTCATTGCATCGTAGAAGGCCCATCAAATAGAACAAATAAATAAAACATTCCTTTGCTTTACTAGAAATGACTTCTTTCTGAAGAGAGATTGTGTTCTTTCTCAGCTCTGACCTGTCCTCCAGAGTACATGTAGCTTTCTCAACTTCTGAGAATGTAATCAAACATGATCAAAATTAATCAAGGGGCTAACCCTGTCTGTCATCTATTCATTTTCATTAAGCAGTCAGGAGAGGGGAGGCTTGTTACACAGCTTGAAATCTGTTTGGAGTGAAATAGAGAGGGGAAGTCATGGGCATGGATAAGCAGCCTATTTCTCTCACCTAAGGTAAATCATAGTTCAATTCAATGGAGCTTATGAAATTTCTGTAACTGAAAGGAGTATTTGAGCAGTTTAACTTGTTCCAGAAAGCCCAGTCCCTCTGTACCGTTATGGCTTTTCTTCAGGGGTTAGAAGGCAGTTGGCTGTATTGAACTTTCCCTTCTCCTTTGATAGTGAGAGCAAGCTTGGCCACTCATTGCTGAGTTACAGAGAAAGTATGCCTTAATCTGAAGATTGGGCTGGGCTGAGTTCAGGCCCAGCATGTCATTAGGATTTCAAAAGCAGAAAGGGTAGAGAGGGATAGTATGCAGGTGCTATGCAGCCAGAGGGGAAGATATGCAGGTATATACCGCATTGTCATTAAGTGGAAAATAATATAGAGCATAGAAGGACAAAGCAAACAGCATGAGGTTTATTGTCTTATAGGGAGATGTAAAGGGGTGAGGAAAGAACCAGACCTTAGGGTGAAGCCGATGAATAGTGACATAACCTGACCAAAGCAAGGGATGAGCTGAGGAGCAAAAATTGGTGACGCCAATTGAAACTAGAAAGCAGAAAATGACTGGATTGAACTTCAGCAGTTAGCACAGAGCTGTTCACTGATCATAAAGCCCTTAGGTGGGTATTGTAATGCAGGCCCCCCAGGTACAATAGGACAGATCACTTTGAAAGGGAGCATGACTAGTGTCTATATGCAAAGATAGGTTTGTCACAGCTGTGATACAAGAGGCAAAGTTGTGCTAGTATGGAAACAACAGGCCAATGCAGGCCTCCCTTAATATGAAAGGGGGTTATATCTGTCTTTTGAGATACACAAGTCTGGCAAAACTCTGGCTCTGCAGTTTTCTGCTGCAGAAAGGTTTACAGACTCAGAAAGCAGGAAATGCTGGGAGCAATGATATTTTGACTCTAGCTTTTACCAAAGCATTCTTACTGTTCTGCTGCCCCTCTTCTTTCCCATAAGAGCTCAGTAATAAGAGCTATCCTGCTTGCAGAACATACCCCAAGATCAAGCAGTGTTTGGGGCTGATGGATGTAATGATATCCCTCTAGCAGATAGCTAGGTCCTGGCCTCCCATTATTCATCCAAGTGATGGTGTTGATCCTGGGCTGGTAGCTGGATGAGGTTGGTGGGCTTCCACTGAGCAATGATGTCTCCTACACAAAAAAGCTTGCCTTGCAGTTAAAGGACAGACCTGTAAAAAGGTGTATGAATAACCATGGGATTTGGCACGAACAATTAACTGCATGTGGAAAAGACACCAGCCCCTGGGTGGAGTTAAATCCAAACCTAGAAGGATGGAGACTGAAAAGCAGGACTTGCAGACTGGAGAATAACAGGGGTAAAAAATCAGCAGTCTGACTTTCTGCGAAACCAACCCTATGTAAACTGCAGTCTCAGCTCCAGCAAACATTAAGCTGCCTTCACGTAAGCTGTGTAACTGCTGGATCTGTTGGAGATATTCAGAGTAAAATGGAGATATTCTGCAAATGCTCACAAAAACCAAAGGCAAATGTTGATACAAATACAGCTTCCAACATCAAAAACAAAATAGGGGACCCTAGTAACTGCTCCAAAGACACTGCCAAAAATTATGCAGCTGAAGGCAGAATATTTTTCTCAAGTATGTAATTGACTTGTCTCCTGGAAATGAGATTTTCTGCCAGAAGTCTACCTCCAGCAAGGAGCCTTCTCTCAGCACACAGGGAGCAGGCACTGGCCTTAGCGGGCACCTGACTGTGAAGGTAATTGAATAGTGCAGCAGAGCAGGTTTGGGACTCATCAGCACTTGAGGGCTTTAAAATGAGATTAGACAGTTCTTTTAAAAATAAATATCAGCTCTAATCTATCCTCTAAGGAAAATGCTAGTGCTGGATGATTTTTTTCTGAGTGTTTAACAGGCAAATCTTATGGGGAGTGGCTGAGGGAACTGGGGTTCTTGAGTCTGAGGAAAAAGACTGAGGGGAGACCTTATCACCCTCTACGACTACTTGAAAGGAAGTTGTAGTGTGGTAGGTGTTGGTCTCTTCTCCCACGTAAAAAGTAATAGGATGAGATCCTATGACATTAAGTTGCTCCAGGACAAGCTTAGGCTAGATATTAGGAAAATTTACTGCACCAGAAGGGTTGTCAAGGTTGGAACAGGATGCCCAGGGAAGTGGTTGAGTCACCATCTCTGGAAGTATTCAAAAGTGGAGTAGATATGGTACTTAGGGACATGGTTTAGAGGCAGGCTGAGAAGCGCTAGGTTTATGGTCGGATTTGATGACTGATGATTTCAAAGGTCTTCTCCAACGTAAACAGTTCTATGATTCTGAGGGATAGAAAACATGTCAACTCTGCTGCCCAGTGTGATATTGGCAAGCCTTCATCATGTGCTTGGAGATCACCACAGGTAAGAATGCAAATGAATTCATGTCATGAACCATTAATGTCCTCCTATTTAAGCTTCCTTAGAGAAGGTTTTAAAGTTTCCAGGTGAGAGAGAGAAAGTCAGACAATAGCTGTACATGATAAGACACTCTTCTGTGCTTACAGAGGTCATTGATGGTCCTGCATGCTATCATATGACATGTGACCTCTTTCCTTTTGGGAAAGGGCAAGTAACTCTGCCTTCCGAGTTGGTCACAGTGACTTGTTGGTAGCAAGTTTCATAAGTATGGCCAGAACTTGGCATCAGATTCATGAGTTTACCATTTTATTTATGATAAACCAAGATCAGATAACTCATTAGAAGAGAAATTATTATCACAGTTGTGGAGAATTTTTACAGTACCTGTCAAGGCAAATTAAACAAATGTTTATGCTTAAATATGAAAGAAAAATTTAATGAAAAATGCACTGAACAGAGTCCTAAGGCAACAAGTTGTTCTACATGGAGTCTGCAAAGATGCATCGTAAGCAGATTCCTTATAAACACTTGCACTAGCATCAATCCCAAGAGCAGCTGCATGGAGCACTTCCGTCCACCTTTGCTGCCCAAAGCTGGCCCCTAAGCTTGGGTTCCTGACCATTGCCAATCCAGGATGGCTACAAGACAACACTAAGGCTTTTCTTATGAAAAAGAGAAACTTCATTCTCTTGTAAGGACTCCTTCTGCCTCTGGCGTTCCTACTTCCAGCCAGTTTAACCCCTTCTTGTAACTGAGCCTTCTTGCCCTCCATGCTACATCATTCTTCTGTCACAAATTACCACTGCTGATACAATTAGATTTTCCCCTTCGTAGTTCAAACTGGCTGATGAAGAGGGCTTATTATACTCTAAAAAAATTTTCCCGAGTAGCATTCTAAGTAGGTGTCACAGAAGCTCTAAAATGCAGTTTGTGTCAAGAGAAGAGCCCATGTCTACTTGTTTTGACCAGCACTGTTGCAGAGATGAGCTGCAGCCATTCACAATTTCAGACCTGCTTTGGAAAAAGGGACCCAAGACCAGACTGCTGCAATTGTTTGAGAGGCATTGGACAGTAGGTGCAAATGAGTATACACACAGACTGGCTGTGACATGTCATGTCCCCCCATATCTGACCCCTGTGGCATAAAATGGCACTTACTCAGAGAGGCTATGCATTGCCCAGGATCACATGGCATGTATGTGTCTGAGCTGGGAAAGGTGCACCAGTCCCTTGGAACACCACGTCCTACTAATCTTGGCCTAGTTTTTCTCTACTTAAACGCTAGTGCATGTTCCCATTTCCGCTGTAATTAATTAGCAAGAAATAATTTATTCACTGAGAGAAAAGCCATCTTTCTCAGCCTGCTGTGTGTTTTGACAACTGTCAGTCTTCTGAATAAATTTTATACAATGACTATACTGATTTTTTTCATAGAATCATAGAATGGTTTGGATTAACAGCAAACTTAAAGACCACCTAGCTCCAATCTCCCTGCCATGGGCAGGGACATCTTCCACTAGATCAGGTTTGAAATCGTTGTGGAAAATAACAATTACAGTCTGTGTGTGTGAGTTTATTAAATCAACACCTCAGGAAGTCCTGAATAGGTACTGGATTTCCAGGTTGTGAGAGACTGGGTGAGGGTGGTTGCTGCCTTGCTGACACCACACGTGTCTGTACTGCCTTGCAGGCAAGGAAATTCAGCTATTGGGCACATCATATTGCGCTGCCTGGGGCGGTAATCTCATCCTCCTATGGGCAGGGCCACGTAGCCCATGATGCTACCAATCAAGGAGTTGATCTGCAAGGAGTGGGTTTGAAGAGCATATGACAGAGACCTGCCCATGTAACAATCCTTGCGATACACAGAGGACAGCTGCCCTTACATACCACTTTCTTCTTTACTGCTATGCTCTTTTAAAAGCTGATACATTGCCTTTTTTTTTGAAGGTATGGTATTCCTGTGTTGATCCTAGTTTTCTGTAATCCCACATCGGTTGCCAGTAAAGGCCAGAACTGATGTCTTCTAGGACCACTAAGCTCCTGTACTGCAGTGAGCTGCTGTTGCACTGACCACAAAAAAATTAGTGAAACAGGTAGTGCCATCTACTGGAGATCGGGATTTTTATTTCTGTTTGATTCACAGACAAGACCATGAAATCTAATCCAATGCCATCAATGAGACACCCTCCAGGTTTTATCTGGCATCTTTTCAGCAAAATGCTCATGAGAAGGAGACAAAGCCACATTCGCACTGGCACCATTACAAGTCAGGATCTGAATTCATTCTATATGTGCAGAAATTTCTGTGGGACTCTGGTGTGGTATCTTCCCACAATAAGTTATTGATGCAAGAGCACATGAAAGGGCCAGGGAGAATTGCTGCTGGCTTTTAGACTTGAAGGGAGAAAATACTCATCCCACTGTGGCAGAGTGGAGATTTAACATCCCACAGCTGTGCCGGAGAAGACAAAGTGTGTTGTGGAAGGCTGATAGTAGGAGAAAGCATTGAGCTTGCAAAAGAGCTTTGGCTGATATTGTCTGTCATGTTTTTACCCAAAGTCTTTTCTAAAAAGCTTGATAGAACACCCTTATAAAACAGGGTATAATTTTGTCACTAATTTCTGCCTCAGAGCCTAATGCATCCAATGACCAGGGGGAGAGAATTTTTGGAGTTCCCCCATCCGAACACCTGGGATATTGGATGAAGCCACAGTTTTGATTATGAAACAAATTGATTCAGACTGCTCGGCAGCCCCTGTGTCATTCTGAGCAGCAATTTCTCGTTGCTGTTCAATGAGATACATGTCTTGTGGCCCATAAAACGTATAGCCAAACATTGAGTCAGGTTTTTCTACTGCACACTGTTGTTTCATCAGGTTCCTAGGCAGACAGAAATTTTAATGAACTGTTTGCTGCTGGCCTAAGTCTGTATCCATTTATTTCAGTTGGAGTTTCATCTCTGGTTTCTGTGGGAGAATTAAGATGAATGCCTTAGAAAAACCCCTTCCAAATTGTAACTTTCTCTCCTTGTAGTGTTTGGAGCTTCCCTCTCTGATTTCATTTATTGCTAACAGCTTTTGTCTAACAAGAAAGCAAGCAATTAATTCCTAATATTTTAAATGTTATCTCTAGAAGTTGTTTTAGATGAGCTATTTGCCGCATTAAAGCAACAACACTCTTTTTTTGCTCTCTGTAGAAAGTCACAAATTAATCAGGTTGGCCTGGACAAAGGAATCCATCAGGGCTGTATAAATGCTTAAATGCCCTGCCAAACAGACCTAAGAGATTTTCAGAACAACAGATCAATAGATCCAATGGTTTGGATCCTGACTGGATCTGCCAGACAGGAACAGCAAGGAATTACAAAGGTTCATTCTAAACCCTAGTACAGCAAACTTCTGTGTCAGTGAAATACAGTCCTGTTAATGGAAGGACCTGAAAGCAGTTCTTTCCAGGATGCTTTTCTGGAATGATAGGGCTTGTTGCCACATTCAGTGTTCCTTCACCAGAACAGGACCTTGAAGCTGAATTTCTTCATTGATGGGCATTTGTTTAAAAATGGACTTTGATGATATTTCCATAAAGCCTTTTGTCGAAGGTGGCCTTGTTGGAGGGTGACCCCTGTTCTGCCACAGGTGGGAGTCACCAGGAGCTGCTTACACATGCACAGACCAGGCTGCTTGCCACTGGAGCGTCCTCATCTAGTGACACAAGGGGTATTAAGTGGAGAGCTGAGTGAGTGCATGACCTTGTATTTCAACAACATACTTGGTCATGTCAAATGATGGCACAGATTGTACACACTTCTTCCTGCTGATGACTTTGTGTAGCAGCTGAGCCTTCTCTGAGAAGCAAGGCCACTTCTCTGGAAGTGGGTCACTGCTGGCACCAATTTGGGGAAAACATGATGATCTTTAGGGTCCCTCCCAACCAAACCTTTCTATGATTCTATGATTCTATGATTCTATGATTCTATGATTCTATGATTCTATGATTCTGTGAAGAGAGAGTGCAACAACATCATAAGTGGTATATTTGATTCACACAGTAAAGGACATGCATTACTTGCATGACCAAAGTACTAATAGGCTGTCAGCAATGTAATACACACCTCAGAAGGGTTCCCCCTTTGACTGGTGAGTAACTCCACATACTGAATGTATGGTATAACAGAGGGGAAGGGTGGCTAGTAACATCTATCTTCTGTCCTTCCCCAAGTACACTTTTCTGGAACCAGAAACACAGAAACACCACTGAGTAAGCCTATGTGAAGCTGTGTCAGGCTAGCAACATTTCCATGTTGTACTTGCAAACTATCCTGTATCATCTGGTACTTCTGCATAGTAAGTATTTGCATAATTTAAAGTGAAGTGGTGAGATTCCAGCATAAAGCCTTCTCTGCTCCTTCTTCTCCGCTTGACATCTTTCAGTGGACCTCTGTATAGACCTGCCTATTTCTCAGTTGGCCATGCTTAGACCACACCAGAGACCCTGGGGTGTGATTTCTGGCAGAACTGGGTGAAATAGGTGCCTTGAAAATTGAAATTCAGGCTAGCAGCATTGCAGGAACTATTTTTAAGTGTCGTGTTGAAATGGCAAATAAGCCTAGTTTCAAGTACACTTGCTTATGACCTCTGTTGGCTGTGAAGATGCCTGGCTGTGAAACTTCACGTTCTATGAAGCCTGTCTTCTTCCACCAGGTGCTTGGTCTTGTCTCCTTGTTGCTTTCCTCATGCACCAATGTCTCCATGAACTTCCCCATCTTTAGGCCAGATGGTGATCTCTCATGCCATCTACCGTTTACAGGAGCAAGAGAGAGATATACACAATTATAGGGATGCGGTAACTCCTTCTCATAACTGCAAAATGACTTGAAGGAATTTTCCCACCCTCCTTCATCAGTAAGTGAGAGCAGCATTGCCTGTCACTGCATGCCTAGGTGTTGCCAATGTGCTGATAGCACTGCAAAGGGCTCCGGCCCCTGACATGACCCACGTTTCTTTCCTGCAGCTGTTACTGCCAGCAGCACCTCCACTTTTGGGAGAGACTCCCCATGCTCTTAAATAGAGTGAAACATTTGCTTGCTTTTGTTCTCTGGCTCTCCCCATGTGGGGTTCAGAAGCCTAGGTTGCTTGTAGGAGTCCTGAGGAACCTAGTGATGTCAGACTGCAATATTATGAGGTCAGGCTCCCACCTCAGCAAAGCACTGACATCTGTGTCTCGCTTTTCATCACATTAAAACACTTGTTGGCTATTCTGCTTATATAAGGGTTGCAGCCAACAGGGGTTGCAGGGTAAAGCCAAAGGACTCTGTGTTTTTCATATCTTGTAGTTATATGAGTATCTATTTTACTTCTGGGATGACAGCTCCATGCTTTCAAACTGATTCATGCCATCAACTTGTCTGTTACCAAATACAACAGTTTGAAAATGGATCTGGTCTAGCTCTTAATGTGCAGATGACACCCCCTCCAACACTACATCCCTACTACGTGAATTCTGAAGAGGTCTGCAGAAGTGGTACAGGCTGGAAGGATCTGTCAGGGAACGATCCTGTAAGGATGCACTGTCCTGAGGTTTGTCAAGATGAGAGCACCACACAGTATTTACGGGTTTGATGTTTTCTTCTCATACTCTGAGATCATAGGATTGTGTGAAAATTGAGATTAAGAAATCCTCTCCTATTTTAAATCTCTTCTATTTCACTCTAATCCAACTTGCCTTCGTTCTCTCATGTACTTTTTCTGATCTTGATCTCTGTGCGTACATTACCACAGGCCAGACTTTAAAAGGGGCCTCAAAAAGGAAATAGCAATGCAGGAAGTACATGTAAAGGATCAAGTGGTGGAGACCTGTTTGCTCATCACCATGCATTAAATATGTTCCATAAAGAAGCAGTTTGAGTGTTTCAGATTGTCCTCTGAGACATCTCTGTGATGATCACGTGAAGTCTGATGGTCAACAAGTGTTCAAATGCTATTGAGAAGTCCAGAAAAAAGAGATCAGATGACTTGGTCCAAGTCATCTAATGGTCCAAGTTATCTAAATGTTCTCTGAAATGGTGTATTTTTTATACGGTACCACAAGTGCAAGTTGTGCAGATTGAAGATTAGCTTCACTTCAGCTGATGGTGGCCTTTGGCTATGTCCAGTTGTGTCTGGAAGGGCAGGTTTGAATTTGAGATTTATCTGTCTGAAACGGATGCACTGCACATTTGAAGGAGAAAGTGCTAAATGGATCACTTTTCTGAATGACACACCAGCAGTTTCAGTAAGAACCAATGCTACCTGCTTTTGACCCTTATAAGCCAAGAATGGCAAGAGGTGAATTTTCATCTTTCTCTGCCTGTTATGTGAGCATCATGGGCACAGCTAAGGCAGCAGCCTACCACTCAGAGAGTGTAAATGGTGTAAGAGGCATGTTGTGTGAAGCTCCTGAGAGAGTCACCATCCCTGCAGCCGGCAAACATCACTGTCCCCTGCCACAGGCAAATAGTTTTGATAAGGTTTTCCTGTCTTCAGAATTTTTTTGTTGCATGATTTGATAGCTTTTATGCAGGTAAATAGGGCTTTGCAGAACAGTCTATATACCGTCTTCCTAAGCCCAGCATCACATAGACCTTGGTGATAACAACATTTTTCATAAAGTGGGCACTGATAACAACAGTGATCACAAAGAATAATGTGAAAACTGGACTCATCAAGTACTCAAAAACATACAAAATCAATTCCACCTCTAATTATTTTTCTATCTGATACTTTCAGGCCTGCCCCACAATTTTTCAGTAATCAGAAATGGTGTTGCAGATATTGCCAACACTACGCTAAAGACTTCAGAGCTTTTAGTACTGCTGTGTGTGTCACCCCAGCTGCAGTCCTGAGTGTAGCTAACCCATGCCCCTGAGGCATGCTCTCCAGTGTGCTGGTTGAGTCTCTCCGCTGAATGATGAAGCCAGTATAGCAGCTGTGACTTTGATATAAAACACAGCCCTCAGTGCTGATAAAAATTAGAGGTGCTTTTTGAACAGCTAAAATATAGTTCCCCATGCTGCAAAAATGGCTTCAGGTATTTTCCTTTCAAAGGAACAACAGACTGGCCGGACAGGGCTGCCCCACACAGGAGGGCGACCCTGGTTGTATCTGTGGGGTTACATTTATAGTAAAAGCGGGTACATACAAAATTATTAGTTTCAAGCTCATTGGTTACTCTGGGAGTATTTTCAGCATCTACAGGTCATGTTACATTCTGATAGGTTCTATGCTGTCTCTACCTGACCGTTTGCATATGCTGCAATTTCTTATCTGTACATTTTTTTTGTTCCAGGATGTCGTTTCCCGTCCCAGGAGATGCACCTTGCACAAACAGTTTCTAGTATCCCCACTTATCTTTATCTACCATTTGCTTATTTTTTTAACTAGCTTTGCCCAGCCTTTCTTAAATTTTGTCATGATGGCCTTCACAGTTCCTCTGTTCGCAATTTTGCAGTTGCTTTCCATAGATCATGCAACTATGATGTTTAATATGGATAGGAAAGTGAAAGCCCATATTTCAAAAAGGCAGGAACATAGCTACCCCCAGCAAAAAATAACTGTATCTGTGATTACCATCACCAAATGCATAAATGAAACATGTAATGAAATCTTCCAGAAACTGCTTTGGGATCTCAGTGGGAATGCTTGGGACAGCCTTGGGTATGTTTCTGTAGCAGAGAATTGAACAATTTTGTGTGTCCTCTTTGGCTTTTAAATCATGTTGAGTCAAACATGGTTTTGATACTAGAGTTTGTTGTTTGAAGCTGAAGTAATATTTTGTCTTGCTAATCCCTGGTGTCATTTATGCTGGTCACTTCCACTCCTCATTTATTCCTACTGACCATTTTCCTAGGTCATGTACACATGCAGAAGTTGTAGTCTTCATCACAAATATTCTTCCTTTTCTGGCTGCTTCTTTAGTGTCTTCTAGAAGTACAAACATGCATGATGAGGATGATGTTTGTTTGTTCATTTGGTTTTTTATATGATGTGCAAGGTGACACAGCCTGGCTCATGACTTTTTGTATTTGTAATAGCAACCACTGAATCACTCACTGCTGCAAAGGCAGCCTGGATCTGTGGCTTATCTCTGCCCTTCCAGCAATTAATGAAGGATTCAGTCATTCTCACTTCATTAGCAGGTCTCCTAATGGTGCCTTAGAGGACAAAATAAAAATGTCTCACTCACTTACCTCTACTTTGCTTCTGCATCACCATGGAAAATGATTGCAGCACATTGCTGTGAAGTCTACAGGCAAACGTGATCACTCAGATGTGATACAGGCAGCAGGCAGTACACTAGAAGGGGCAGCTTTATACAGATATCATTCTGACTCTAACTGTTGTTGATGTGCCACATCTGGAAAGTCAGTAACCAAATCCTCTGCTGACATCATGTCATGCTCTAGTTCCTTATGCTGCTGTGAGAGCAAAGGGAACGGATTCTTTCTGCACAGGCAGTACTGGCAAATCCCCAATATTTCTGACGTAAAGAGTTGAACTCTTGCTTTAACAGCCTTGTAGGACTCAGTGGCTATTGTAGCTGACAGAGGGGATCTGCCACACAGTTTAGAATCACAGACATCACCCCTTTAATGATCTTCCCTCTGCAGCTCAAGGATAGCTTTTTAGCACAGTAGTTCAAACTTCCCAGTATGACTGCAACGTCTGGGTAAGTACTTCGCAGATTGCCTTTCAGTCCTGCTAGGAGTAAAGCAGACATTCAGCAGCAGGCTGGCCTAGCAGATGAATTGTGTCTTTTGTAGGCTTCCCTTAACTGAGATCTCAGATGTCTACATTAGAAAGAAAATCTTCTCATCAAAGGCTGTGGCTCAGGTAAGTGTGCATGAACTGGTTTATTTCTGTCGCGTCAGTTGGAGCAAGAAATCTCCTTTGGAGTAAAATTCTTTCTGTAGGAAAAAACCCCAAACAAACAACAAACCCCAGACATCACCAACAAACCCCAAAACTCACCAAAACCACAAAACCAACAGAGAAACACGTATGGGGAGAAAAGCGTGTGTCTCATCAATGTATTTAAATACCAAAAGGAGGGTGCAAGTAAGTTGGAGCCAGTCTCTTTTCAGCAGTGCTGAGTGATAGAACCGGAGGCAGTGATCACAAAACAAAACACAAAAAGGGCTCTCTGAATATGGAAATATTTTTTCACAATGAGGGTGACCTAGAAATGGCATAGACTGCCCAGACAGTTGGTGGATCTCCATCCTTGAAAATATACAAAAGCCATCTGAACATGGTCCTGGAGAACTGTCTCTAAATGTCTCTGCTGGACAAGTGGACAGGACCAAATAACCTTCAGAGGTCCTCCCAACGTCAGTGAGCCTGTGATCCATGATGCCACATGAGGGATCTTTTCAAATCAGTCTGATGTGCCCATGCTCTCCATCCAGGTACTGGTAGCAGAGTCCATCAGCTGAGTGGCACATGAAAGTTAAGCGCATTAGCCGTGATACTGTGTTAGCAGCAGTGCTCACTTTTGTGCGGCTTCTCTCTATTGTCCAGCTACAACTACCTACATGTAACAACCATGGAAAAATGAGGCACCGGAAGGTTGAATTTTGGGGTCCTCTCGATGTAAGACACACTCACAAGCTAATGCACTAGGCAATACCACTTTGTGCATGAGGTGATTTTGCAACGCTGTCCTTGAGAACAAGGAAGCAATGCATTCCAGAATTTTCTCCCAGGAAAACTCTGAGACATCATCCATTTGCTTCTGCCCTTTATGCCTGAGGACAGTGTGGCTGGTATGGGACAAAGGTGAGACAGCTGAAGGTGTGCCCACCCAATAAATGACAGAAAATTTGAAGAGCAACAGAACTGGAAATACCCTTGAATAATCAGCAGTAATAACACCATATTACAATGTATTAAACTTGAAACACAAGCAAAGGTTTGGTCAGTTTTGTTTCAAAACTAAATAATTCTGTGGTATAAAGAGAATGAAAAGCTAGCAAGAATGTTTCCCTTCACTATGTGGGGAAAATGTGCTCCAGATGCTTGCTGTCTGTTGGTAAGAAACAGCAGTGAGATGGATCAGATGGGTTTTGAAATAATGCCTCAAACTGACCTAAAGAATAAGTAATGATAAAATGCCGAGCAACTGGCTAGTTGGAAATAACAAACTGATGATTGTAAGCCAGGTCTCAGAGATGGCTCTCGCTGTTCTTCACTTGCAGGGGAATTTCAGGAGGCCAGAGCCAAAACTAGCCCCTAATGTGGAATGATTTGTTCTCTAGATGTACTGATAGGCGTGGAGGCAATTTTCCAGTGCCTGTCTGGTCTAAATCCTACTCACTGTTTTGAGCAGGCAGCACTAGGAGCAAAGAGCAACATTAATGCTGACACATTTTGCTGCCTGTTGTTTGGCTCCATGAGAGCTTTTGAGATCTTCTCCAGCAATAATACTTTACTACTGAGAAAAGAACACGGGCATGGAGAAGAACAATGTGGAGCATCTAAAGACATGGAGTTAGTGGAGGCAACCCAAAAGTTAATTTGGCCTCATAGCACATGTTATGTGAGATACCCATGCCTTTTGGGAAGCTGTTTCTCCCTTCTGCTACCACAGAGCCAACCTGGGACTCTAGTGCCAGGGTCAACCCAGCCTGAGCATAACCAGTTGCACAGCCAGACCCTACCTGAGTTCTTTTGTTCTCACTGTTGGTATTTACAAGTGACGTTTAAGATAAATATGCCCCAGAGTCAGCAGAGGCCTTATGGCTAGAAGACAAGCAAATGTGCACATGGAGCGGTATGGTGACTTTGGCTGAAGAAAAACACTCTTACCACTAAGCTGGCCACTGCAGCATGGATATCCCATGTCTCCAGCAGCTTCTGTGGTGACTGACCTCTGCTTCTCTCACCAGTGTTATTTATTCTTGTGGAGGTGCAGTCATAGTTTTTAGTGAGGTGTGAAACTTTTTTTGTACTATAGTTATCACCTATTAATTTTGCTGTCAAATAAATGTCAGTTTCCCTGGGGGTATGGTGGAAAGGCACTGGAATATTTATCTTAACGCTGATTCAGCTAGAGTAAAAGTCAAATGTTTAGGTGCATAAGCTTTTGAGCTAGTTAGCTGAGTAAATGTGGCTTGTTTACTGGAACATAAGAGGAAACCAGTACAAAGAGTTTCTGCATATTTCTTACTCTCAGCTGTAGCTGAAACATTCTCTCTCTTGCTAAATTTTCATTGAGTTTTCCATAGAAATAGTAAGTTATCATACAAACAGAGACAGGTCTTGGATCCAGTCCTAAAACTCCAAGCAAACTTTACCATCCTTTGTGTTGGGCTCCCCAGTTTTGAGGGCAGCTTGTTAGCCCTCTAAGGTACCTACCATAAGAAAGTCTCAGTCCTAAACTCTTGGCTCTGCTTTTGACAACACTGAATAGGAATGTTTGTGACAATAGATGCATTGGCATACATGATTGCAATGCTTTACACTGGGGGCACTTTCATCCTTTTTCAGCATGGTTCCATGACCCTGGCAAAGCATGGATCACAGAAACAGGTCCACAAATAGCATAGCTGCTTCAGCATAGTGTCATATGGGCACACCACATAACCCAATGCCTGCATGCACTACAGTATTAAACTTTCCCGCCCTACAGCCTTTGAACTAACATTGCTCTTAGCACAACACTTCATGTAATAGCATATTCACCCCACTGTGTACCAAGGACCCTAAACCCCTGTAGCTTTCAAACTCAAATGCCAGTTAAAGCTGCATTCCTCAACCTCCTGAATACACAAACCGCAAAAATATTACCTGATGCCAAAAGCTGGTTAGGCTCTTATCAAGCAGTTTGTGAATACCCATTGCCTCAGCTTTTCACTATCTGCAACAAGACCTGCCTTCAGAAGACAGCACAGCTGTGTGAGGATATACAGGGGGACTAAGTTATTGCAAAAATGCTTCTGGAGACCATAACCTACTTGGGGGTGTGCAGGTACTGTCTAACTATTAGGAGAAAAGTGGTGATCTCCCACTAAATCTCTGTCCCCATGCTGAAAATTTTCTTCAAGGGGATTAGAGAGAGTAGGGCCCACGGAAATCTGCTGGATTCTGGCAAGAAAATGACCTCTGGGTAGGTACTGGAAAGCAAGAAGGGTGCATTAAAACCAGGAGGTCTTGACCTCCAGGCAGGAAACAACAAGGTATAATTGTGTCCCCAGGAAGTGGAGGATAAATTATCCTATTTCCTCCATTAGGATCTGGCCAAGGATTAACACCCCTGTTTGCTTACAAGAGCTCCTGTGGTGCTTGTACAATCTGCAGCAGTTCATGCACTGTTGCTGCCTCATGCAAATGCACTGAAAAAGTACTTCTAAACAAGTGTCATGAATCAGCAGCAGCCCAGGGTCCACAGGAAAAAAAACCAAATAAGTAGCCGGCCCTCCAGTCTAGGGATCTCAGTAATTTATGGGGTCCCAGGAGCACACTTCACGAGGAAGTGCTATCACCTCCCAGAGTTTAGGATTACAGCCTGCAGGCCATTTTTAGAACCGTCTGAGAGCCTGTCCTTTGCCAGCACAGGAAGAACGTGTCCTGGCAAAACTGACCCTTGTTATGTTCTCCACTACTGGCGCATTAGCTGTTCCTGATGAGTGAGGAGGAGGGGGGAGTTTCCTTGCAGGATAATTTTTTTAGCACAGCCCTGGAATTATTACCACTGAGCTAGCCCTCGTGTTTCTAACATCACCACCTTGTGGATGAATTCTTCACTGGGGATGCAAGGTGACACAATCACCTTTTGCTGTTTTGACACACCTAGGATTCACCATCAAAACCAGAGCAGTCGCATCTTCCCTTCTCTGTCCTCAAGGCATTGGCCTCACCCTCTGTGCCCTACTTGACATCGCCAGCAGTGGCCTATCCCTTAAGTGGTGATAGTTTTTAAAATTTATTATCTTTGATGGAAAGTTTGACTTGATGTAAGCATATGGTGAGGAAAACCTCTTCCATACATAACTGATGCTCTAGCATCCACTGTAGTTTATTCAGTCTGCCACTAAACCCTACTAGTGAGTAGTCAGTTTAGGGGGGCCCATGTAGCCAATCTGGGGCCAGAAGTGATTTTGCTAAGCAGGCAAGGTAGTGAGTAAAAATTCACAAGGCTTGCCAGGCCAGAGTTGGCATTGTGGCAGTATTTCTAGGTAAGATGAAGAAGCAAGAGGTTGGGAGAAAGGAGTCCCATTAGCAGAGATTCTTAGGGATGTATTAAGTACAAACAGGCTGACAGATTCTCCTTTGGCAGTTAGGTGTGGGAAATTCATGTGCATGATACAGAAGATAACAAGGCAATAAAAAATCTGGAAGTGCAGCAGATGAAGCAAGGGTCCTGAACCAGTGTGGAAAGAAGTTGATGGAATGGTGAACAAAGCTGTGTTTTGGTGCCACAGGTTTTGTAACACGCAGAAAAAAATCTTGCTCCCTAGCCCCAAAATGCAGGTATTTTGGTCTCTTTTCCCTTTCCTCATCAGGAATCAAAATTCTTCTAGGGTGTACTCGTCTGGAATCTCATTCAGGCAAAAGTCATGTCCAGGCTGCAGGAAGGAACCATACCTCTAGCCTGGATGTGGCTTTTAGAGGCCCAGCTTTTCAAGATAGGTAACAAAAATATTGTTGAGTTTTGTTGTGTTTTAATGAATTACTCAAGTCAGATATTTGGAGAAATGATAACCCCTTCCTGCCCTCACTTCTACAGATCTTCTGACTGGAGAATGATCAGGATATATCCTACAAGACTTGATATGCAGCTGAAAATATTTTATTAAATTTTTAGACAGTTAGGAAATCCTGTTGTCTTTGGTGCTGTTTCTCCCCCAAATCTTGCTATTTTTAGAACACAGTTTCTGAATTGTTAATATTAAAACATTTTCTGTCTGCTTCAGTTGCATGAATGTTGCTCTGTCTCACTGCTGTAGATGTCCAGCAGCAGCATGACATGTTTAGATACTGATCATTCTTGCTTTGTTATATTTTTTGGCAATGGAAAGAACCATAATCAAGAAGAGAGCAGACGAAAGAAACATTCTCTAACTGGATCTAAAATGCTGTCTGTAACTTTTCTTAATGCTCTGTGCTGAACTGTCTGGCATTTACAAATCAGTCATATAGGATCAGGAAATTAGAGTCCATAAAAACCTGGTACCTCCAGTATTCTTTCCAGTAAAATTGGGCAAGATTGCTTCCTGTGCTGAACCCAGCTTGTTTTATTTGAGCATATGGCCCTCCTGGCACTGAACACTTGATACCTGCTTTGTGTGGAGTCAATACACTGCTCTGTTATTGGCCTGTGATGTTGGCAGCTATTGAGCAGGAGATCCCAGAAGCAGATGGTTCATAACATCTGACAGATATTGTGCACCTAGTGAGGCCTGAAGACCTCACTAAACCTTGTGAAGATAGATAAAGAGGAAAAGATCAGTCTAGGAAAAGCAATATCCTATCCTTTAGGGTGCACCCACAGAAATCATGATGCCATCTTTTGCTTAGAGTGTCTTGATGTATGAGAAGAGGAGCAGGGGCAAAGAACAAGAAAGACTGGAGACAGGGGAAACACTGGAGTCAATGCTGCATGCTCTTTAAAATCCCTCTTAGTACCTTCTGCAGATCTTGCTAGTGCATGAGCATGCACTTGGGCTGCAATCCTATGCAGTCTGAGTCATGAAAGTAGCTTTGGTCCTTTGTGTGTGAATTTTCAAGAAAGCAGATGAAGAAAGCCTGTGGCTGGGCTTCTGTTACTGATGAAAACCCACCCTGTGGCCCAGGGGAAATAAGGGAGTAGCTCTGAGGTTTAAGAAATGAGGCTTTGAATTAAAATAGTTACAGACAATGACAGCAAACAGGTAGAAGTCCTGCCCACAATTGCAAGGCAAAGAACCAGAATGGAGAAGCTTTAGTGCATGTACCTGGGGTCCAAGGAAGAATTGTCTGGCTTGCTAACATTTTCGTACCAGGTCCTGGCTTGCTAATGGCATGGTACACATCACTTGGCACCAGGTCTTTCACCTTCACGTGATGGGGAGTTATCCTTGCGGAAGAACTGTCTCCCCAGGAAGTTTCCCCTAAGTGATTGAACATATATTCAGTATTAATCACATAGAGCACTGGAAGGTTCAGCTTCCTTTGATTATTATGGTTTTGTTTTACTTTGTGCATGACAGGGTTTTTGACTATATATCAGCCTCAAAGTGGAGATCTAGTTCAGCTGTGGTACTGTCCATCTGCTTCAAATTAAGCATGCATATGAGAACTCTCCTGCTCTGGAGCTTGAACATGTTCCTGCTGTTTTCACGTCTCTGGTAACTCATCTACTTGAAAGACACCACAATGATGAAAAAAAATTTGTTTTATGTCATCATAATGGGCACAGAGGAGGTAGTGGGGCCTCTGTAACACATCTTTAACACAGTATTTAGGGGACAATCCTGTGGTCATTGAAGTCCTGGACAGAGCTTTCAGTGGAGAGAGTGTGAATGGCATCCAGGCTGGCTAAGAAACTTACATAGCATCCTCAGCAGTAATGGTTACCCCACCCAATAAGGGTTGGACAGTCTTCCAGCTCCTTGACGTTACTTGTTCTGCAAAGCTAGGTTCAACAGCCGTAACTGAAGGGCAGTCATTAGCCCCACTCCTAAAATGCCCCTGCCCAAAATGCCATTTCAGCAAATAAATTCAGCATTAAAAGCTGAAAGCAACGTATGTCAAGCTAGTGTTGTGACATTTCTTGGAACAAGAGGAAAACATGTTTATTCACGTTTTTGGGGTTTTTTTAATTTTTAAACCTGATGGGAAACTGAACTCATTTGCTTTAACTTTTAGTGATCAGAAATTAATTGAAAGAAAGTTAATTGAAAGGAAGTCCAGTGCTGACTAAAAGAAAATAACCAATGAAAATAGAATTAGAAGAGAAACTTAACTTCATCTCTACTACACTGATGGGTTGACAGGAAAGATGAATCTCTGAAGCTGAGTTAAGGATAATCACTGACAAGCTCATATCCAGCTATGTGGTCTCTTAAGAGAGCTCAAGGCTAATCCAAAATTGGCTGAAACATTTTCAGTATGTTGTTTATTTAATTTTCCTGGACATTTTGCAGTGCATGAATCAAACTGTCTATGTTCACAGGAACTGAGCTTCAAATTCCTTGAGGCGAGGACTGTTATTTGCTCTGCAGGTCTGCATAGCAAATAACCCTGCAGGATCACCAGTGGTGTACTGCCATGCAAGGACTCATTCAAGTTTTTCTGAGCAGTTCAATCTGAATGGGTTGGTAAAAGGATGGCAATTCTGCGGTGCCACAAATGCCTGACCTGAGTTACACCACCCTGAGGAAAAATCCTGAATCCACTAAAGTAGATATCAAAACTATGCAGCTTCTCTTATGCTGGAGCTTCACTTACATGATGAACTCTGTGGGTCTGTTTCCACCTTACTAAATGCAGGGAGATGTTCACCGTGAATTTATCTGGTTTTACAAAGAGATTATTTTTGGCTGTCCTCAACCTTGACAGCTTTGCCAATGTTTTTGTAGAGCCAATTAGAAAATCAGGACAAAATAAATATTTTCCCTCATAAATTTCCCTCCCTCTCTGCAGAAATCTTTAATTACAGTTGCTAAAAAATCAGGATAGCTTTTCTCCCCCAAAGACATCTTGAAAATAGTTATGCTAATTTGATGTATAAGAAGAATTCAATGCATTGCTACCAGTTTTAGGTTTTCTTCAGTTCTTCAGTGGATTTGTGCTGGTATTTCCTAAAGGCATTAGAAATTTATATATGTAAACTGATATATTTAAACATATATATACATGTACATGTATAACAAATATATATATACATGTAAACACATTATGGATTGCTCATGGGGGGTTCACACTTTCCAGCTGCTTCCCAGATGGATGCCTGTGTGCACAAGACCAGGATCCACCTGGGTTTCCAGGACTGATTGCTCCTGCATCTTTCCTCCAAACCAGCAAAGGACTTGAGAAGGCAGTGGGAAGAGAAAAGGGACTGCTTTATCACTCCTTTCCAATGCCTAAGCAGCTGGTTTTCAACCAGCAGGGCTGAGGGCCATGCATAGGGCAGCAATAGGGCTACAGTTCCCAGAGAGAGAGGACTAGCCTTCAGGGATCTACATTTCCCTTCCAGCCCTGCAGAGAAGGTTTGCCTGAGATACTTACTGTCCAGCATATGGTTTCATGCTTAACACAGAGGAACGCAGGAGCATCAGACGAGAGGGAGAGCTATGGGTTGGTCAGGATGGAACATCCCTTTTGCTGAATTAAAATTAGCTAATTTCACTCAGGCTCCTTCAACTTCACCATGGACCTGTGTTCCATTTCTGCTTCTCCAGCTGCAGTGTGACAAGGCAACTCAGCCTCCCCTCTGAAACACCTTATAGTACTCTACCCGCATGAGACATGGGGTCCCTTGACACTGAATTTAATAAAATAATGCATTAACGATTTATTTTTACAATTTTTTTACATTTTTTTACAATTTTTTGCATTTTACCTCCTAATATTATGAATTAATAGCTAAATAGAATCACAGAATAGTTCGGATTGGAAGTGACATTTAAAAGTCATCCTCGTCCAAACCCCCTGCAGTAAGCAGATATTTTCAGCTAGATCAGGTTGTTCAGAGCCCTGTCCAACCTGAGCTTAAATGTTTCCAAGAATAGGGCATCTTCAGCTCCTCTGGGCCATGTGTTCCAGCGTTTCACCATCTTTGTTGTAAAAAATGTCTTCCCTATATGTAGTTTAAAGCTACCATCTTTTAGTTTAAAATCATTCCCCTTTGCCCCATCATAACAGACTGCTAAAAAGTTAGTTCCCAACTTTCCTGTTAGTCCCCTTTAAGTACTGAAAAGCCACAATAAGCTCTTTCCAGAGATTCCTCTTTTCCAGGCTGAACAATCCTGACTACCACCTTTTTTTCATAGGAGAGGTTTTTCACCTCCCTGATCACTTTTGTGACCCTCCTCTGGACAGATCTGCATCTTTCCTGTGATGAGGGCTCCAGAGCCGGGATGTAGTAGTCCAAGTGGGGGTCTAATCAGAGCAGAGTAGAGGGGCAGAATCACCTCTCTTGACCTGCTGATCATGATTCCTTTTATGCAGCCCAGGATTCAGTTGGCTTTTCACGCTGCAAGCGCACACTGGTGGCTCATATCCAGCTTTTCACCCACCAGTACCCCCAGGTCCTTCTCTGCAGGGCTGTTCTCAATCCTTTCTACCCCCAGCCTGTATTGGTAACAGAGGTTGCCCCAACCCAGTGCAGGACCATGCTCTTGCATATCAAAAGCCTTACAGAATTCCAGATAGATGGTATCTCTAACTCTTCCTTTGTCCACTGATGTAGTTGCCCCATGACAGAAGGCCCCTAGGTTGGTCAAGCAGGACTTGCCCTTGCTAAAGTCATGCTGGCTGTCTCAGATGACCTCCTTGTCTTTCCTGCTTTAGCATAGCTTCTAAGAGGATCTGTTCCATGATCTTTCCAGGCACAGAGCTGAGGCTGACAGGTCAATAGTTCACAGGGTAACCCTTTCTACCCTTTATAAAAATGTGTGCAACGTTTCCCTTTTCCCAGTCACCAGGAATTTCACCTGACTATAATTCACATTGGTTTTCTGTTTTGTTAGCACTTTATTCTGACCTTGCAAACAGTTTGGGTTTTGATTGCACTCTTATAAAGAATACTTTCAGATTGGGGAAATGGGTTTGTAAGCTGTCCTTTAACTCTTTCCAGCCTGTTTTCAGATGATCTTCTTCTTTATTCCGAAAGTGCTGGGGTCTAGTGCAAGTCATTGCTCCCTGTTCTGGTTATGTACTTTATCCTCACTTCCTTTCAAAGCCTAAGAGATTTATTTTTGTTTAGCTTTCTCTCTCCATTCAGATTGAGATTACTATTATTAAGATGTGTTTAGAGAACAGAATTCCTTTCCTTACTCTTTATTTTTGGCTTCTGGCTGATTATGCGTAATAATTACATGTAACCACTTGACTTTGTAATATATTCCCTATATTTCCCTTCCAGCTGACCTGACACTTTCATACAGTAACATATGACAAAGTTCACTAACCCTTTTTATCTAGAGGCATAACTGGGGCTCTGTGTTCCTGAATCTCAGAAGTCCACATCAAGCAAACTTCCTTTCAAATGCAGATAAAGTAGAGTACTTTTTTCTCAACTTGATGAAGAAAGCTCCTTTGACCTCTTTTTTAGGCACTTTATGATACCTTTTCCATAACTTTAAATGGTGAGAAATCCTCATGCTCAGTTTTCATGGTGTTTAAAATCTATTTTGAATTTAAAACCAGACAAATCATGTTGGTTAGTGAGTGAATCACAACTGATCTGCCTGTTAAGGGAGTATGAGTATATTTTTTCCCCAAAGTCTATGCAAATCTCTTTTGTGACATCTTCTTTCACTCAAAGCTCGTGGTGTTTGGCTGTCCAGTGCCTTTCTTTCCCATTGTGTGTTAACGTTAGGTACCAAAGGCACACGCATAAGCTGGAGGTCTGTTAGGAACATGTGCCCTGCATGAGCCCTGTGCTGCATGTGCACACACACACATGCTGTCTAAATTAGCATGTGCAGGAATTTTGGACTGTGATCCTCTGCTGATCTGTTAGCAGCGAGACCCGCTTGAGGATACTTACACCGCTGACAGCCTTTCAGCCATTTCTACATAACTACTCTTATGGCCTTGGGAGCTGGCTCAACTTAACTGTCAACTGACAAGAAAAAGAAAAAGTAGATATTTTTCACACACAGACCAGGTCACTACTTGGCCCCACCTGTAGGCATGTCTAGAAGCATAGGATGTAAACGTGAGAAACTGCCCGTGCGTGACAGCTACTTTTAAGTAGCTAGCTGCTTAAACTCGGATGATATAAGAGAGACAGTTCTGGAGACTGCCCCTTCAGCTTCCATGAATTAACTACCAACCAGACAATCCAGGTCATGGACTCTCTGTGTTCTAAGGCCCTGATTCAGAAAAGCATTTAATAAGTGCATGTTTCAGTTTACCCCTTCTGTGCAATGTACATAAACAAATACTTAGCATTAAAAGCACATGCTTAAGTTCTGTTGAAATAATGTTGCAAGGGACTGGGATAAACACATTGCAGACACTTTATAGAACCTTATTAAAACAAAACCTCAGTTTTATCTCTCAGATTTATGTTACTAGCTCTAGAATGTGGTTTTCTACTGAAATGTTGCAGTGAAAGTAGAAGTTACTTGGAAAGTTTCCAGAAAACATTCCTTTTGTCCTCCTCGTTCACTATTTTCCATTAGCAATTCACCACAAAGGATGCATTTCCCACCGATTAAAAAATAAAGCCAAAAAGCATCTTAATCTGCATTGCCTGTATGCCTGTGAGCTGTGTGTTTCAGAAAGGGTTGTTATGTATTTTGCTACTTTAGCAGCTAAAAATGCTCACACAGAAGGTAACTAATCAGTCTGGCAGCACATCTCTGTGCCATGAGAGATCTATTCTTATTTTCCATAGCCTGATCTTGGAATTGTATGAATGATATCTGGCTTCCATGCCTAGAAATGTATCAGACTAAATATGGGTCTGCCTTACTGCATTCTGAGGCAGAAAAACATTTTTGCTATGTTTACTGCTGCTAAGAGTAATATTTGTTTGGAAAAGCTGCTTAACTGTTTCTGACTGGTGGGCA
Source organism: Phaenicophaeus curvirostris (assembly GCF_032191515.1). Classification (NCBI taxonomy): domain Eukaryota; kingdom Metazoa; phylum Chordata; class Aves; order Cuculiformes; family Cuculidae; genus Phaenicophaeus; species Phaenicophaeus curvirostris. Next base: position 23,286,311 of record NC_091431.1, read on the forward strand.
AACTCACTATTTGAATGTCCAGTGTTGAGTCAGGGATTTTTGTTGATAGGATGATGAAGAAAGATACCTCATCCTCACTTCTTGCTTTGATAGGTGTGGGAATATCTGGAGTGCTGGCAAATTGCAGGTAGTATTTCCCCCTGCTGTAAAAAAAAGAATAATAACTAAAATAGTTAGGGATTATAACTACTACATATTGAATAAACATGATATTCTTTGTCAGGTAATGCTTTTTGTTCTAAAGGATTGGCATGACCTAACCAAAGATTTGTTTCATATATAAACAGCATCATTCTCCTCATCAAAACCTACACTATTCATAAAAATAGTAATGCATGTTGCAGAAGGCAAGACAATTAAGGGATTTGGCTCTGGCTGCCTTCTTCTGGAGGCAGTTACTTTGCACCACAAAACTAGGCTCTCCTAGCAGAAGCAAAGAATGGCCCCTTCACATTCTTGAGTTGGTGGAAAGCTTGCCATTGACTCAGAAACAGAATTTAACCTTAGGAACAGAGATTTGGATCTCTGGGATTGAGAAAAGTTGTGTTTAGGAGAAAGAATAGGGTAAAGCTAAAGAAACAGTGACTATATGAGTCTGTAAAGAGGCTGAAACAACTGGTCTGCAGCTTGCTTGTTGCTTTGTGCATGGTATTTTCAGATGCACAGCTTCAGAAGGAACACGATAAAATAATTCTAGTAGTCTTTTAAGACCATCTTTGTGCATTTGGCCTTTCAGTACCTGAAGGGTGCCTAGAAGAAAGCTGGGGAAGGACTCTTTACAAGGGCATACAGTGACAGAGCAAGGGGGAACAGCTTTAAATTGGAAGGGGGAAGATTTAGATTAGACTTTAGGAAGAAATTCGTCATGATGAGGGCGTTGAGACACTGGAACAGGTTGCCCAGCGAAGTTGTGGATGCCCCATCCCTGGAAGTGTTTAAGGCCAGGTTAGATGGGGCCTTGGGCAGCCTGGTGTGGTGGGAGGTGTTAGAATTAGGGTGGTTGGAACAAGGTGGTCTTTAAGATCTCTTTCAACCCAAACCATTGTGAGCTTCTATAACTCTACTATTCAGAGTACTCAGCCCAGAGGTAGGTCAGGTCCACTACCTATTAAAAATCAAAAAGACAGAAGCATCCCCATTCATCTCCACAGGACAATGGGCATAAGAGTGACTACTAATGTAAAAATGGTAAAAACTCTACTGCTGAACACTGAGAAAAGATGGAGAAATGCATTGTGGAGAAAAGTCTGTGTTAAGAGCAACACCTTATTCGGCTACTGAGATGTCAGCTCATAATGTGGTATAGTTTTTTTCCCTTTCATTTAACCTCTGTTGGGTTTTTGTTTATGGTTTCAACAGATTTTGGCTTCTTCTGTGTTTGGAAGTCCTTAATTAAAACAACTGGGGATGGTGTAGGAGGGAATGTACCATACAATAGCACCATACACCATGGTGGGCAATGAAGAACAAGTATTCTAATTTTAAAGGTTTTCTTAACTTAAGCCTTAAAAGTGCTGATAGTTCTGCTATATCTGAATTACACACAAACTTAAAATTATCAGGAAGATCATAGAATCATAGAATTATAGAATCATAGAATAGTTAGGGTTGGAATGGACCTTAAAGATCATCCAATTCCAACCCCCCTGCCATAGGCAGGGACACCTCCTACCAGATCAGGCTGCCCAAGGCCCCATCCAACCTGGCCCTGAACACCTCCAGGGATGGGGCAGCCACAACTTCCCTGGGCAACCTGTGCCAGTGCCTCATCACTCCCCGAGTGAAGAAATTCTTCCATATGTCTAGTCTAAATCTGCCCTCTCCAGTCTATACCCATTGCCCCTAGTCCCATCACTACAAGCCTTTGTAAACATTCCCTATCCAGCTATCTTGTAGGTCCTATGAGTGTTCTGAGTAGTATGAAATTTCATTCTTTTCATTCACACTAGGCTCAAACCTGGCATATTTCTGGCTTTACACAATATTTCCAAGACTGTGATTAACAGTAATACGTGCTTTTGTGATGTTTTAAATACCAGTCCCGTCAGGAAACACGACTGGATTTTACGACTGAAGACACTAATATTCCTCGGTGCATTTTTTTTTTTTTTTTATCTTAAATAGGTCACAGTGATTGTGCGAAACGCACTGGACACGGGGCTCCGGCGCAGGGAAGGGAAGGGAAGGGAAGGGAAGGGACGGGCAGAGCCGGGGGCACCGCTCTCCCTGCGGGACCCCCCGCTGCCGCCCCATCGCCCTCCCCTTCCTCCCCCTGCGACCCGCCCGGCACGGGACCCCTTAAGAGGAGCGGGCAGAGGCTGGAGAGCTTCGCCAGGGGACGGGGACGCTCCTGGGACGGCTCTAGGACTAGGTCAAAAATTTAAAAAAAGCACAAAGAGAGAGGGTGGGGGGAAGGCAAAAGAGCAAAGGGGAAAAGAGAAGGGAGGTGTGGAAGAAGGAGAAGGGAGAAGTAGTGGAGGGAGTAGGAGGGGAAAAAAAAAAAAAAAAAAAAAAGAGGAAGCCTTCCCCAAATTCTGCCCAGGCTGGGGAGCGAGCAGGGATGGTGCAGCCCGGGTGGCTCTGCCTGCTGCAGGGCTCCCTCCTCCTGCTGACCACAGCGCGGCACACCAGCAGCCCCGCCAGCTCCTGCCCGCTCCGCGGAAAGGTAAGGGCTGCGGGGGATGCGCGGGGACGCGGGGATGCACGGGGATGCAGGGGATGCGCGGGGCTGCGGGGGATGCGTGGCTACACGGAGGATGCGCGGGGGATGCGGGAGATGCGCGGCGCGCCGCTCCCTTTCCCCCGCGGGCGGAGTCTCAGCCCGTCCCGTGCCGGGCGCGGGGGATTTGCGGGAGAGGGAAGGGTGATTTCTCGGGGCGGGAGGGCCAGGTGGGACGGCAGCCGCCTTTGACTCTGCTGGAGGACGTTTTGACCCGCAAATGGCCGTGACCCTAAACACGGTTTTAAATCGGATGAGGTTTGACTTGTCCTCTAACCGGATCGTCCTGACTGCGGTGACCGGGAGCCGCGCGGGCTGACCTGGCTCTGCCGGGTGGGAAGCGGAGCTGGCGGCCGCTGCTGCAGGGCGGGGTGATGTTCTGGCTGGGGTGCGGCGTGTGAGCAGGATGCCGTTTCCATTTAAATTTGGACACTGAGAAAAAAAGCAGTTCTCGCTGAAGTTTCTGAGATAAAAGTAGCAAAACATCACGCAGAGGAAAGGCCTTACTGAAGTTACTTCTGTGTTGAATGCATCTGTTAGCGCCAGCAGACCATCTGTGCTCTCTGTTGGCACCTGCTTGGCTCTCGAAGCGGCCTGACCGGAGGTTCTGTGCACTTGAGACGCTCCTGGGACGTGTGTCTCGCCATTTGTGTTCATCTCCTGCCCCAGGCAGGGTTACTTTCTCCAGCACAGCTGCTAAAGGAAATGGAAGCCCATGGATGTAAGTCCCGACCTCTTGCACCGGGGAGATGCCAAAGCCGCTGCAGCATTAGGTGTGCAAGGGTAGGTGTGAAAAAGCCTCGCAGCTACGAAGAAGGGCTGCTCTGTGACCTCCTCGCTCTCACTTGCACCATGTACCTGCGTTTAGCCCATGGTCTGGGGGCTTCGCTGCTTCTGGCTAAGCAGCTTGTCCCCCTGCAGCTGTAGAGGCTAAGAAATCTCCTCCTAGGACTTAACGCACTGCTTATGTGTGTCTTACCAGAGGTGCCTCCCCGAGCTTTGGTGATAGGGTTTAACCCTAGACTGGGCTGGGGGGGACGGGTTGCCTTATCGATTTACTTATGCCCGGAACCAGTTTGTCAACTGGGTTGATAGGCGCCTAGACATGACACTGCCATAAAGCCAGGTCAAGCTTCTGGAGTGGGTGCCTCCCTTCCCTTGAGGGCATGAAGTGCAGAAGCTCTGGGCTAGCACCACAAGGAGCTAATGGGAGCAAGAAGAAGGAAGGGGACAGCCCCTGAGAGCCTGAATAGCTTGTAGAAAAAAGTTATTCGTTGATTTGGTGAGACAGGAAGGGCATTTTCCTCAGGAGTCATTGACTTGACTTCTGCCAGTTACCAGTAAATCTGGAGGTGAAATGTGTTAATGGTATCTTATTATCTGCTGATTACTCTGTCATTAAAATGTGAGACCACCTGTAGTTCTGGTATTGGCAGGCTGTTTCCTGGGGCTATTAGGACAGTAGTGATAACTACACTGTCTAGGAATGGCAGTGTCTGCCTTATTGACAAAGCCGTTGAGTGTATCCTGAATATTTGGGACAACTCCTTCGGGAAAAGTATTCTTTCTCGCCCCTGCTTTTTTTTTTCGGGGGTGGGGGTAGGGTTGGTTTAATCTTTTTACTTTATGGGATCTCTTTTCTTATCCCTCCTGGTTACATGTATAACTTTCTTCTTTTTGTCGGGTTGCCTAAAGCTTCTGTCATGACAGAAATACGTGAGTTAGTGCCCACGAGTGAGAAGCTGCTATTTTAGGGAATGAACATAGAGTACTGCAATGGGCTTTCTAACCATTCCTCCAAATTACAGTTAAAGCTGCAACCAATAATCTGCCCCGACTTTCTTTTTTTCAATAGGAAAAAAGACAGGCTTTGAAAACAGTCTAAAGTGTACTGGAATCCTTCGGGTTATATTCCAGTTGCTAAATAATGTGGTCTGTTGATGATCTCTTTTTGCTTTAGATGGGAGAGTATTGGTAAATTTAAAACCAGAACCCAGGGACTAATAGCAGAATACTTATGGTTGCAGTTGTTTAGTATTTTTATGGTGTGTTATTCCTGATAGGGGGCCAATTAATTTAAATGACTGCCTTTCCCCATTTATGCACTTCAGCAGAGTAAATAACTTGTCAGCTCTTAACCCTTGGCTTTTCTGTTTAAAAAATGATTTTTAGTTTTAATTTCTGGCAAACCGCGACTGAATGTGTGCTCTTTTATAGTTGTAGCCAGTGCAGTGTTTATCAGCAGGCAAGTTCTGCTTACAGTCTTAAGTTGAGTTTGAGTGCCAGCAATGCAGGTGGGTTAAAGGTCGAGAGAAAGACTATTAAAAATGTTCCTAGCATTTCTGTGTGATTTTCTGTAGACGCATGGAGCACTTTACGTGGTGAGTAAAGGCACAATCTTTGTCTCGGTTAGGTATAAGTGAACATGACAAGATACGACACTAGGATAGATAAAAGGAAGAGAGAAAGCCATATAGGGAGGGCTATAGGGCTGCCTGCCTGGATGAAATATTCCATGCCACATGCTCTGGCTTCTGTGGCAAGGCAAAAAAATTAAGATAATTAAATTCTTTTTTAATTTGATTGAGAAATGGTGCAATCGTGAGCTGAGATATGGAAGATGTGACTGTGGGGACAGGTGGTGAATATGAAGGTTAGAGGTCCTGAAATACACCAAAGCCATAAAGGGCACCTACCAGAACACTGAGTTATACAATTTACACTGGAAAATATTCCACATACATGAGACAGAAGATGAAAGGCAGCAGAAATAATGTAGGAGGTTTACCATATCTTGAGTTCACATCAGTTCCTCAGTTTTTGGACAGCAGTTTTATTTCCCCTCTCGGTCTCCATTCCTTATATGACCACAACCTTCCTTCTTGATATTTTTTTTTTTTGTTCTTAAACTCAAATGCTCTTTTTCTAGACATTAAGAATGCTGCCACTATATGCAGTCTTCATTCCTCCTGGGTTTTTTTCTGCATTATGTTTTAGATGTTCACTATAATTTTACTCTTGCCTGTCAGTACATAATTTGGCCCAGTTTGAGTTAGTTTCTTAGAAGAAACATGACCCTTTCTCTGATCTTCTTTGGCACCATTCTTCCAGCAGAATTGTTGCTTCCTCGTGGAATTATGTGTGATATCTGACAAATTCAGTAGTACTTGTGTATTTGAAGACTACAGATTGCATCCTGTGGTGAACCTATAAATACTTCAGGAAAATAAGCTGATGGGGCTAGTTAAAATGAACAGAATCTGAGGCTTTGTTTTTTTAAGTCTTAAATAGAGAAACCTATTGGAAAGATAATAAAAATACATCTCAATTAGAGCCTGTCTTGGGCTGAAACAGGTAGAAGGAAGGCAGGAGAGTCCTATGCCACCTGTGGACAACTAGCTATATTATTAGAGGGCAGAGGTTGAGTTATAGGGCTAGTGTGCTCTGACGTCAGCTATTCATTTGCAATACATCACTTTATTGTTCTTCAAGGTTTTTTTATTCTTGCCTAGACCCTTCCTGAGCTCCTGAGGAAAAACCCTTGATGTGTGCCATGCTTTTCCAAGATTTCTGCAATGCCTTACACTGTCGTTCCATCATTTTGGCGAAGCATTGCCTGGCCTTATGTACCTGCCATTGCGTCTCACAGTGAGTAGTGGATTTTGTCCCCTGTGCAGCCCTGGTTGGGAAGGGAGGCTTTCCAAAGTCTCGTGGCAGGGAATGGATCCCAGTGTGTTGTCCCTGTGACAATGTCAGCTTGAGCAGCTCCTTTCTCATCTCCCTCATTCCCAGCTGTGGAAAAGCCTTTCTATTTCTCCTTCTTTTGTTCCAAGCAGTTTTTTGGCTGGGCTGATACCCTGTATCTGTTCACAGCCAGCTACTGTTCGCCTTAGGAGGTGAGGTAGGGGAGAATGCACCATGCCATAGTGCTCATCATTCAGAAATATCTTGACTTGGAACTATGTAGTGGGAAGTTAAACCTGAGGCACAGAGGAGGTGCGGTAAGGTTAGTGTGATGCTGCATCAGTTATCAGTGCAGCAGCAAATCAGGAGATGTGTTCTCATGTGGAACTGCCACTCTCTCTCTTAGGCTGCCACTCCATTTTTTTCCCCTTGCTCCTGTGTTTTCCAGTAATGAGTAATGCATTGAGTACCACCCAAGAGCTGGAGAGTGGAGACAGAAATATGCATCTTAATCTGCACATGACACTGTTTTTTTGTTGTTATGCTAGTGGAAGTGAAATTCCTGGAGCTATAGTACCCAGCTCTTTCAGGTCTCTAGGATAACAGTTTGCAGTAATTTATGCTGCTTTTAAAGCTCCCCTTTCTGATGTAACAGCTGTGTAGAATGATCCTTCAAAGGAGAATTGAGTTATAGCACCTTTACTACATGCTCTCAAGGAAGAGGGTGAGAGTGAAAAGCTGCCAGTGACAGCACATATTACAATGCTGAGCAAACCTTGGCACCACTGATCTGCTATCTCACAGCCACTAGAACACTGTTTAACAGCTTTCATTTTATAGTGTTGGGAGAGATTATACCCTTGCTTTTCCCTCTCTGAAGCTGCAGTGACACATAATGTGAGCTCTAGGAGGGACATGAGCTGGGACATGAGTGACAGAAGGTACAGCAGGGAAAGTACAGACTTCCTCAGGCCCATCAAGGACTCTGCCCCATCCCCTGTCACTCAAAGCAGTAGCAGGCTGTTAGATGTGGTCTGGCATGGAGGCAGAGAAGTACTGAGACTTCATTGTCACCCTCCTGAAGGAAAAGTATCGCCTGGTGAAGAAACTCAACTGCTGGTGCCTGGAAACTGTCTCTGCGGGGTCTGAGAAGGTTTCCTGTCAATGGGTGGGGTGTTGAAGCCTGTTCTCTGACCCCTTAGGCTGGCTTCAAGGAATTCTGAGAAGGGAGGTGTGAATGGTGCATGGGGTGGGTTGCGAGGTTCATGACTGCTTCTGTTGGCATAGAAGTGCCAGCAAGTGTGTCCAGACACTCTGCTTTGTAAGGTCTCAGTCTCTAGGACTGTGTAAAGAGTTTTGCTAGGTCTCAGCCTGCTTTCTTCTGCCTATGCTGCAGGATTTTTAAAGGGAGACTTTATTTACTCTGTGCCTTATAACCTGTGTGATTTTTTTTTCAGTGGTATCACAGACAGCTGGCAGTATCTGATTGTGAAAATGGAGGGGATTTGCAGAGAGAAAAAACTGAAAGTGCAATGCCAAACACGTTTCTAACCAGACTGTGTGCAGTAGTCCAGAGCAGCGCTGATGATGCACTTTGAAGCCTGATACCATCCATCGGGATGGATTTGAACCTTCTGTTTGGGTTTATTCAGCAACTTGACTGAAGTTTTGAGCTATCTCATGACCACTTGTTCCTTACAGTTCCTTGCAGTTGTGGCTCGTCTTGTGCATTGCTGTGTACGTGATCAGACTTGTATGAAGTGAAGGAGTGTTGACCTCCTGACCTCATGCTTATTCCAGGTGCCTCTTCTGTCTTCTCACTTGCTTGTAGATAAGAAGCAGCACTTCTGGTCCTTCCTCCTTCCTGGGTGAGAGCTACTTGCAGTTCATTTCTCACCACAGTGGTGTGTCCTTCCATTTTCACCTCCAGACTAATGATAGGAGGGAACCCTGTCTCATTTTCCCTCTTGCTTTACTTAGCATATTCATTTTGGTATGTTCTTCTTGAGTTTATGTCAGATTCATACTCACCCATTGCCCTGTATCTTGTTTACCTCTTGGAGCTGCATGAGGTTCGTTTTCCCTTTTTCCCATGGTCTTCAGAAAAGTTTTTATGGTATGTAATTCATGAACGCATTCCAGGACTATCCTATAGGACCTGGAGTTGCAGCCTGCTGTTGCCAAAGTCTGAAGTATCCTTCAGACTCCCAGTGTGCTACAGAAGTGTCTGAAGACGTCTCTAAAGTGTACTTGGTTTGTCAGTCTTGGTAAACTGTACTGATGGTAACACTTCGCTGAACTGCTGCCTGATCTATGGCCTGAGTTTGTCATAAAAAGCAGCTGGAGAAGGTTGTCCATGATTAGCCATTGTGCAATAGTCTTTACAACTAGCCTTTCTGAGCCTAGGTCTTTATTATCAGAAATTTATAGGCAATGTGCTACCAATAAAATCCGCCAAACAGCCTGTTCTGCATTTGGCAGTCAGGCAGGCTTCTTAGGTCAGCATACATGCAAACTTAGCCTCAGAGCTGAGGTTAGAGTTGTCTGCTGACTAAAGGCTGACCAGATGTCTGAGTGCATCTGGAAGCCTGTCCTCTTACTTAGACATGCAAAGGCTGCCTCTTCCTGTCTGTGCAGACAGATAGGAACTAACTTGTGTCCATCACTCCAGTGAGGTCCACTGCACTAGTGGGATATGTCCTGTAGGTGATGGAGGTCGTGTCTGCTGGTGCTGTAAAGTGGCTTGGCAGGATCCAATTTGTCTCATCTGCTCTCCTGCCCTGTCAGATTGCTTGGGGCTTGAGCACAGCACTGTGGTATACGACTGCACTGTGGTATTCCTGGGGATACTGTGAGGCATATTTTGCAGCAGAACAAACTTAAGATCTGATTCTGACTTCCAGATGGCTGTGGCTTTTGTCAGATTTTAAAAGTTAATCTAAATGGAGAAGCTTTTTCCTCCTCTGTTAAAAAAAGTATGTCCTGGATCCACAGTCTTGAGTTTGGCCTGCTGAATTTCTTCCTTTATCTTCCAAGGTACTGTGTGTACTTCTCTCCTCTTTTAGAAAGAGAACTGGGCTGTAATGGGTCTTGGCTGTGTGTCTGTCTCCCATGTGCTACATCCTTGTAAAACAATATTTCTACCTGTTCCAGGAAGTCTCCTGGCTAGCTGTGTTTTGTGTTACTCATCTGTTTGGTGTCTAGCTTGGAGCTGAAAGTTCTGCTGAGATGCTGTGACACTCTCTGACTAAATGTCAGAGCAATTTCTTTGATGAAAAGTGCCTGGCTGTGCTGAGGTGAGAGGTGTCAAGGTGAAGGTGATTGAAATCCTGCTGTCCTGCTCTGATTCAGCAAAGTGAAGCTCGCTTTTGACTCAATGAAAGATGAAAGCTGGATAAGTGTTTTGCCTAGAGCATAGCCTAGTTGAGCTGTGCTCTGCTACTGATTTTGGCAGATGCACGGGTAATGAGCTGGGATAACGCTACTGTTGAGAAGACCTGGGAGGTGAAAGAACAGGGCCAATCTTCTTGTGTTTTGAATTGTGGAAAATTTAATTTTAACCTCAAGACCTGACAAAAAGGATGGTCAAAGAGGACTCTGTGTGAGCAAAACTCCTTTAAGAAAAGTCCATACTGGTAAGCTGCTGAGCCAGGTGACCTGTTGGCTTGGCACCATGTTTTCCTTAAGCCCTGTATTGCAGCGGCCCCTTGTGAATGTCTGTACTTATTGAGCTCTGTCTCCCTCTCCTCCAGCAAAGTGAGCTGAACTCTTTCCTATGGACGATCAAGAGGGATCCCCCATCTTACTTTTTTGGCACCATCCATGTCCCATACACACGTGTCTGGGATTTCATCCCAGAGAACTCCAAGAAGGCCTTCCAGCAGAGCCACATTGTGTATTTCGAGCTGGACCTCACCGACCCCTACACTATCTCAGCTCTTACCAGCTGCCAGCTGCTTCCACAGGGGAAGAACCTCCAGGATGTGCTGCCCCATGACATCTACTGCCGGCTCAAGCGGCACCTAGAGTATGTCAAGCTCATGATGCCATCTTGGATGACCCCAGACCAGCGGGGAAAGGGACTGTATGCAGACTACCTCTTCAATGCCATTGCTGGCAACTGGGAGCGGAAAAGGCCAGTGTGGGTGATGCTGATGGTGAACTCCCTGACAGAGGTAGACATCAAGTCACGGGGTGTGCCCGTCCTGGATCTGTACCTGGCCCAGGAAGCAGAGCGGCTGAGGAAACAAACAGGTGCTGTGGAGAAAGTGGAGGAGCAGTGCCACCCACTCAATGGGCTGAACTTCTCCCAGGTGAGATCAAGTGGTGTGAAGGGCGCCAGGCTGACTGCTTGGGTGGGTATTGCAGCAGCAAAAGCACAGGCTGGAGCATGGGATAAGTGTCCTTTACCCGGAGTGTCCCGTTTGCTCCCTGCAGCCCTTGCCTCTATCTGTGCCCTCAGGACTGAGTCTGTGGAAGTTCAGGCTATGCCCTAAATTCATTCAGACTTGGCCTGGGGAGACCCGTCTCCTTTTTGTGGGCATCATTATGCAGGCTCCTCCCTAAGAGACACTGGACCTTTGGATATTTACTTTCTGACCTTGTCTGGGCTGCTTTGCGAAAGTTTGAGGCAGGCCAGGACTCAGTGTCTAAACTTGCTTGTGTAATAGATAGCTAAGAAAGATGTGATTGCTGGGTAAGCAGAATAGCCCTGAGTAAAGCTGAGAAGTAACCACTGGCTGGAAAAGTGTCCAAGGAGACCTCTCAGTACCCTCAGAAGTGGGGGCCTGCTTTTATTCTGCACTGGTAAAAGTGGCTTTTTGTTTTGGTCTTTATTTTTTTCCCTTCTTTAGAGACCAGGTGAGGGTCAGCATAGCAGAGCTTCCCGCAGGGAGCAGCACAGTCTAGTATAGCCCCTTGTGCGAGTGTCTTTGTGTTTGTAAACCAACTGGGGTAAATACAATCAAGGAGTAACATCTGTCCCTGTTTCTGCCTTCCCGTGGAATCACAAGCAGGCATACGGTTGTTCTCTGATTTGGGGTGTCTTTGCTGCAGAGAGGTGCTAGTTTGATGAGAGGAAGTGGTATTTGCTTAGAAATAGATGAGACCTGTTATTTAAGTATACCCTGCATGTAGCCCAAAGTGGGAGGATCTTTGTTCGTGAGGCTGGGAAGTTTTGACTGATACCTCTGCAACTTGAAGCCTGTCCCATCCTTAATGCAGACATTCTTGTGAAGCAAAGGAAGGAGCAGAAGGGGAGATGCAGTCTGGCAAGGGCAGGGACAGCAGTTCAGGGCAGATTTCAACAGTGCCTCTACCCTAGACAATCTTGGCAGTTGCCTGTGGTGCAGGGAAGAGCATGCAGCCCAGGGCGCATCACTTGTGCAGGCCTTACCTGCAGGCAGAACATCTATACTCCTCTCTTTCCTTGTGTGGTGTTGGACAACATTGTTTGCATCTCCAGTCTTGCTTAACTGTGCTTTGAATCTTTGCACTGTTGCTGTTTGCTTGCAGGGAAGGCCCATCTCTTATCTGGTTGAGGCTTTATTAACATTATTGCCTATGTTTTTCTTCCGCTGACAGTGCCCTTCTAGTTTAGCGCGGTATAAAGATGGGGAGTGTGTGTGGAGTGTATGTGTCTCTATGCTGCCTTGTAAGAAAGTGGTAGGGAGGCTGAAAGACAGGTTACAAATCATGTTCCCTTTAAGCTCATGTAGTTGTAGACAGTTACTTTAGGCCTTCACATAGCTTTCTTTAGAGAAGCTGTTGCTGTGCTGTTTTGCAGGTGGAATAAATACGGAAGCTGCATGGGGTGGGTTCATAGAGCTAGAACATCCAGAGCAGCCCAGCCTTGTGACATTTATTATGAGAGGCTAGCTAAGGAGGTCAGGGTAAGCAGAACTGCAGAAGAAACTTTGCTATAGTCAGGCAGCTCAAAGCCCATGATTACCTCTCACTGGGTGGAAATGTGCATGTACATCATATGAGATGCTGCTCTTCCCATACCTACTTACTTTGAGGGGGAAGAAGCATGCTGTCCTTCTAGGAGTAGGTCTGAGCAGGTACTGCACCACAAATTCACACCCTCACTTCTGCCCACTTTTAGGTTTCCACTACAGGCAGCTCAAGGAAAAGGAAAACAAGACACAGATGGTTTTTATGTTTCTAAGCCAATTTTATGATTGTTTCAGAACCTGACTTGTGAACTCTCATGGTTTGCAATTCTGTAAAACCTTGATTTCTGAGCTTTATTTGCTGTCTGTTCAGGCAGTTGAGTTAATTGTGTTTAATATAAATAAAACAAAGACTTTGAAATAGGCTCTTCAAAAATTATTTCCTTTGGCATTGTGCTGCTGTCTGGCAGTCCCCAGCATCAGAGCACTTCTGTGCCTGCCTTCTGCCTTTCAAGTGAACAAACACACAGAGACAACTTACAGACTCTGCTAGGTAAGATGGGGACACAAACCTATAAAGAATGGCCTAATCCTGTGCAAGAAATGCCTTTTTTTTTGTTGCAGTAGAATTGCAAAACGAGACAGAAAAGCAAAACGAGACAGAAAAGCAAGTTTAGTGCTCTCAGTTTATGTTTCTGCACAGGGTTTGCTCTTTCTTTTGCTTATGAGCTCTTTTGCTTACCTGGTGAGGAGTAATCCCAGACCACTTGCAAGCAGTACTCTATTAGCTAGGTCCCTCTTTTAATTCATACTGTCGGACAGGGCTGGTTGATGTGGGTCTGCTATTGCAGGTGAAGGTCTGGAACAGTTTATCATTGATTGTCTCCATAGGGTTGCAAAATGCTTAGTAACTGCAAAGTGCAGACAAACTTGCGCTGGAGACTTCTTTCTCTTTGTGAGGAGAGATAGGAAAAGAGAAATAAACAAAATCTCCATAAATACAGTAACTAATACTGCCTGGCAAGGGGCTCTTTGTTGACTGTATTTGTCCCAATTTCCTCTTTACCTTTCATTTTGGCATTGGCTCAGAAGGTGAGCTATGCACTTGTAAACAGGCTGCGCTTTGGTAAACTCACGTGGTATCTAGGCTGTGTTTCTTACAGACTGGTTTGAGCTTGAACATAAGAAGTCTGGCCTTGTGAGTACCCTCTGCATGGGTGTCCCCAGGGCTCAGTGCTGGGTCCAACCCTGTTCAATGTCTTTATCAATGACCTGGATGAAGGCATTGAGTGCACCCTTAGCAAGTTTGCAGATGACACTAAGCTGGGTAGAAGCGTGGACCTGCTGGAGGGTAGGGAGGCTCTGTAAAGGGATCTGAACAGGCTGGACCGCTGGGCTGAGATCAATGGCATGAGGTTTAACAAGGCCAAATGCTGGGTCCTGCACTTGGGGCACAACAACCCTGTGCAGTGCTACAGACTACGAGAAGTCTGCCTAGAAAGCTGCCTGGAGGAGAGGGACCTGGGGGTGTTGGTTGACAGCGACTGAACATGAGCCAGCAGTGTGCCCAGGTGGCCAAGAAGGCCAATGGCATCTTGGCTTGTATCAGAAACGGTGTGACCAGCAGGTCCAGGGAGGTTATTCTCCCTCTCTACTTGGCACTGGTGAGACCACTGCTTGAATCCTGTGTTCAGTTCTGGGCCCCTCCCCACAAGAAGGATGTTGAGGCTCTGGAGCGAGTCCAGAGAAGAGCAACGAAGCTGGTGAAGGGGCTGGAGAACAGGCCTTATGAGGAACGGCTGAAAGAGCTGGGCTTGTTTAGCCTGGAGAAGAGGAGGCTGAGGGGAAACCTCACTGCTCTCTACAACTACCTGAAAGAAGGTTGTGGAGAGGAGGGTGCTGGCCTCTTCTCCCAAGTGACAGGGGACAGGACAAGAGGGAATGGTCTCAGGCTCTGACACGGGAGGTTTAGGCTGAATATTAGGAAAACATTTTTCATGGAAAGGGTCATTGGGCACTGGAACAGGCTGCCCAGGGAGGTGGTTGATGCACCTTCCCTGGAGGTGTTTAAGGCACGGGTGGACAAGGTGCTGGGGGACATGGTTTAGTGTTTGGTAGGACTGGTTGGTCCCACTTGCTGGTGGGTCTTTTCCAACCTGGTGATTCTATGATTCTATGATCTCTCTGCCTCTCAATCTGCAAACCTTTCATCAGACCATTGAGTCCTGGCTTTCTGGTACACCTGAAGAAGCAGGGTCAAAAGCAGGTTTTGGTATTGCTTTGGGCTTCTATTATATTTCTTTTGCAGGGGGAGCTGGCTAAATCAGTCAGGTACTCAGAATCCACTGGTCTCTTCCCAAAGTTTTATCCCTCTGCTATTCACCCAGAGGGACAGGTCAATTGTGTCAGAAACCAGTGGTAAAGAAGGCTAAAGCAACTTAGCTTTCCACACTTGTACAATATCAGCACAGAACAAAATTTCCCAGGTGTTTCACTGACTATCTCATGGCTGGACAGCCTTTGGAAGGCTTGACATTGTGGTTGCTAGTACACTTGACCAGGGCTGTCCCAGCAGGGGAGATGTGCCCTTAGCTAGCACTAGACAGACAGAGGTTTTCTGCTGATGTTTGGAGATCAGTTTTGAAGCTCTTATGTTATTTTGGCTAAAGCAACCCATTCTGCTGGGTATGTGCAGCAGTTTGACCACCTGCGTGTGTTTATTAACCTCAGCTTTGTGGTATCGTATGTGTACAATCATAAAAGAACTTCCCCAACTTCCATGTATATACGGGGAAATTCCTGCCAATGGAGTTTCAGCATGTGGCCCAAAATACAAACATACCAAATTCCTCCGTAGCTCTTTGAGAGAGGAACTGAAGTCCTGTCACTGGTGGTATGTCTGGTAAAATGGTCTTGGGATTTTTAGGGCTGAGTTTATTTCTGTAGATAAACAGTTGCAGACATCCAGGGATGAATTGTATCTATAGTCTCCTTGAGACCATGGTAGGTACGTGGCGTACCTGTCAGTCTTGCATTTGTGAGAGGTGACTATGCAGACTCATTCTTTCCAGTCTGGCTGCTTGCTCCCAGCCTTTTACCAGTCTGTGGTCTGTGACATCTTGAGTGTTTCAACAAATTGCACTGATCCCTGCAGTTCCACCTTCCCATATGCCTGCACAAAGGCGAAGGGCAGGCATGTAAGGAGTGGCTGGGAGCTGACGATGGAGGCATCACTATTGAAACAATTCATACAGTATGGCCTAATTCTGGACTCCTGGACAATCTCTGGTGCTCAGCCAGGGTACAGTAATTTGTTAGGCTACGGTAGTTTGATCATAAGTTTAACTCATGTGTGAATTTTTAAGGCCTGTTTGTTAAGATAAATTGGCTATTGTTACAGGTGAAGTCCAGTGGGATGAACTGCATGTTTGGAATGTTTAAAAAGAAAGTAGCTACAGCCATGCCTTCTAGGAAAGATGAAATGGAGAAAGAAGAGAGGGAGCCACCACGTATCTTTTTATTTGCTGTAAAGGTGGTGGTGACTCAGAAGACAAGGACATGGAAAGCTCAAGGTGGTAGCTGATGAACAAAAACACAGGGAATGGAAGTACTTGTTATCAGTATTGCACAGTGCCCAGGTGAGCATCTTCTTGAAAGTCTGCCAGAGAAGGAAAAAGAGAAAAATTATACTTCCATTTAGATATTTCAGGTGTGATTTTGCAGCACTGGAAGAAATCTATTAATCTAAAACACATGGGTGAATAACACTCTATCTAGAAGGCATCACGGCTAGCTTGGAGTAGCGCAGTTTAATACCTCAGGCTTAAGACCAGTTTATAAAAATAAATTAAGTACTGAACTGAAAAGAACATTTGTTTAGGTAGAAGTAATTGTAACTGAATTTAATTTGCTATGAGAAAAGAGAATATCTAGTCCCAAACAAGAATATTTGTGATTGGTCCTTTAAGGAAGTTCAGTTTTCCCAAGCTGGAAATATTGATAGGCCAAATAAAGTGTGAGGAAAGGCATAGAAATGTGAATCATAATTGGTAGTTATCCAAGAATCCGATATTAGATCCCTGAGAAATCACAATTCTGCATTTGCAAAGATGAATTATTTAGTTAAAACCCCCCTATTTTGATTAACAAAGGAGATGAAAGCAACAATAGAAAACCCAAAATAAAATTAATGGAAAAATAGAGGAAAAACTTTGAACAGGAAATCTGCAATGAAATGTAGACAATTGGTGAGATAATTGAAGAGTAGCAATGAAGAGCTTTTGGGCAGTGGATTTGGAACAATAAGAAGAGATTCTTTACATGTGTGGGGGATTCATGAAATCCTAGTAATGATATAGGCTCCATACTGAAAAGGGTTGCAAAATTGTTGCTTATGAAATAGAAAAAGCAGAAATAACCAGTAACTATTTCTTGGTGTTCAGAAAGGAGAAGACCATGTATTCAAAGCTTGGTCTGAAGGAAATATTTCCTGTTCCAGTAAGAAATTGCATTCAGTAATTAAGGAAAAATGTTAAATCTCAGTGTTTTTAAATGTACAAAATATTATCAATGGTTAACTCGCAATGGAGAATGTTTAGAGACTAAGCCATGGAGTTCTTTGAATCATTAATACAGGCACTCAGAAAACTTGAAAGGAGTGGAAAAACTGTACTGTTTCAGCATTATGCTGAGACAGTTTGCTGAAAGCATGAGAAGTCTGATAGGCTCTGCAGCTGGCAAAGAGCTGAGAGAAGGCAGGATGATGCTAGCCAATTTCCCTTGAATGGGAAACTAGCCTTGTCAGACAAATGTGATCCCACTGCTTGATAAGAATATGATTTTTGGTGATCAAAGTCATCATGTTAACATAAATATACATAGATTTGTGGGCTTCTGATTTTGTTCCTGGAGATACCAGGTGTACATGCTAGACAAAATCAAAGTGTGTTATTGTAAACAGCCCAGGGGAAGTGACCATTCTCACAAAATGTCTGCAGACAGAGTCATCCTCTGCCAGGAAGGAAGGAAGCTAGAAGACATTCATAAAAGACTACTAGAAGTATCTGTTCCTGACCCTTCATTACCCAGTGGTTGTCAGTGATGTAAATACCAAATAATTGTTTGCACGAACAGTGACATCCTGCAGATGGAGGGGAGGTAAACAATGGGTCAGTTGTGGCAGCAGAGCTGAGTCACCTGGAAGGCTGACCTCTGATGTTGTTATATCCAAGTCCAAACATCTAAGAGCAAAGCATGGAAGTCAGTCTGATAAGGCTGGAGGCCTTATCTGGAAAATGTTGGTGTTCTAAAGGTCTTGGAAGATAACTAGAGAACATGACTGCCAAGCCCAGTACTGCAGAGGAAGAGAGTGCAATATGGCACTGCTCCCCTCTCATGGTGTGCTGTCAAGTGGAGGGCTGGGATTTTGGTGAATGACAACAGCCTTTGCCATTACCTCCTTTGGCTTCCCATTTATTTGTGGCACAAAGCATGGGGTGCACCAGGCAGATAAAGAATTATTTAAAAAGCACTTGTGTTGCCAGATCCCTTCAGTCTGAGGCTACCCAGGAATGTGAGATACTTTCCTAGGTGCTTCTGTGAAGACAGCTTGAGTCAGTATTTGCAGTAGTTACTGGGACAGCAATAGTGGCAGGGAGCCTGTGATATATGCAGGTGGGAAACTTAAGGGATTTGTGATGCTTGTAAGTAGTAGAAGTCACCATTCTTGTCTATACCACATGGGAAAGCTACAGCATGTCTGCACAGTAGCGTCGTAATGAATCATCTGGGAACAGTCCATTTCCTTGGCCTAAAATTTGGTTGTTATTTTATAGACTGCTCTAGTTTCACATTGAAACCTAAAATTTCCAGGCTGGATTCTTCATTCCATATGTACTGTTAGCTGGGCAAAGTGAGAGTTGGCATTAATTACTGCTATCACAAAACTGTTTCTAAAATATCATTCTGGTGCCACTGTTATAGATAGCATAATGGATAGGTATGGATGTCTCTCCTATCCTCCCCATGTTCAGTGAGGAGTGGGAACCCAGCCAAAGACATTGCCTTGCTGAGGCTATTTTCAGGCTGGTAGCATTTCAAGGCCATTATGGTCATGGTCTTATGAGCATGTCCATTCCCTGTCATAGTGGATAAGGGAAGGCAGGTCAGCTACGTAGCCACCCATTGTCTGTGGCTGCTGGAGTGTAATGTTTTCGTAACTTCCAGAAGTTGTGAGCTTGCTGGGGAAGTCTTCAAGAGAAGGCATTGTTTTCCTTTTCCAGTGCTGTTACGTGTGAAAGTGCACATGCACTAGCTAAGCAGACATCTATAACTTACAGGAATTGCCTCCTTTGGCAGTTCAGGAATCTAAGTTCATCAGAGGCTCTGTGACTGTGAGAAGGAGAAACAGAGGTGTCACCAGACATCATTGTATTTAAGAGATATGTGCTTCTGTATCGTTGATGGTTCTATATGCCCTTCTGCCAGTAATGTCTCTCTGGAAGGAGCCACCCTGCAGACCTTTGGCAATGATCCATGCTGATGGCTGTGGTTTGGAAGGGGTTATGCAGGACCGTATGCTGGCATAAAGCAGGTTCCTAGGCAATGCAGTGGAGCAATGGTGGTGACTCAGTGGTATCTGCCTAGCTTACATACTTATGATCCCATGTGCTGCACACTTCTGTACTCTTGCTCTTAAGACAAGTGCTGGCAGTCTCCTGAGACGCTGTTTTCCCACATCTGTAGAAACTGATCAGGTGGCTGTAGAGCTGCTGCATGGTGCTAAATCTCCCTACATGATGGGGTTTACCATGTCATGTAGAGCCAAGGTAGTGGATCCACAATGTGTGGCTTGCATCCCCAAGCCAGAATAGACTTGGCTTATGAAAGACCATGAAAAAGGAATCCTACAGCTTTTGGGCAGTCCTTGGAGAGCCTCATATAGCCAGACAGAAGGTCACCTGCTTCAAATCTATTATCGGTTTTACAGGGAAGCTGCTCTAATCTGTGGTGCCATTTGCTTTTCCTCCTATGTGACTAGCCTTGGTGAAGCTCACCGCCTTGCAAAGAGGCCAGGTGTGAAGCAGATAGTTTGTGGAAATTGGGAAAGGTACTGTAGTCTTGTCATAATGGATTTTGTGAAAAGTCAGTTGCTGTTTCTTGATGCAGTGCTTATGTAACTCGGGGAATAATCTGCAGCAGACATCAGTGGATTTCTGCTTCAGTCTCTAGAGGAAATGTGAAAAGTCCTAGGAATAAATTCTCATTTTAGATCTGTTCAAATGAACATGGGACCCACTGGCCTCATGGAGAGTGTGTCTCTCTGGAAAACACAGCTATTGTACACTGAGCTTACAACTGACTTTCTGTGCAGGTGTAGGTCAGACTTTCAGTTTTATCCCTCACTGCACACTGCTTTCCTGAGATGTGCCACAGCCAAGGAAAGCACTAGTTCCCTATATCAAGCATGTTATACATATTCCTGTTTTGTAACATTGCAGAGTACTAGTTCTGTAGTCAACTCCCTTAGTCCTGTCAGCTTACATGCTGAAAACTACTTGTTCAAATGCTCAGTGGTTGCAAATCAGTTCTGATTCATTGATTTTGTTAGAAATATATGTTTTTCACACTCAGCTCTCTTTTTAGACTTTAAATGGCTACCCATGCATGCAGTGCCTGAATTTTGAATGGGGACTGAATGAGTGCATCACATGAGCTAGAACCAGCCCAAATGATCTCCACTCATTAGCAAACTGTTGCAAGAGATCTGCTCTTTCAGGTCAATCAGCTTGTCCCTGCTATCCCTAAAATTCCTCTGGTTTATGCAGTCAAGAGCCTTCGACCTAGCATTAAGAAAAATGCTCTATAGTCAGTTCTGCTTTCCCATGGCTTGTGTTTTCTTCTTCTTCCTCTCCCTCCATCTTAAAATAAATGCAGTCTAGGGCACACTTTGCTGCTGATACAGAAGCTATATGAAATGGTACTTTGCACTCACATGGTTGTATGCATAGCACCAGCCGCCCCGCAAGGCATGTGTGTAGCAGGAGCAGGGGAGAGGCGTAGGAATGGGGATTTGAGTTAATCCCAGCCTCTTCATCAGGCTGTTGTTCTGCACTCTGTCCCGCATATAGGGCTTTTTTTTCCTAGAAACTTTCAGTCAGATCTGGTTTGTCTGGCACTCTGGTATTATGGCACTATGTATGATCCTGCTGCTGTCACTTTTCCCTCTGCCTCTGAACTCCACAGGCATTAGGAAATACAGTCCTTTTCCTATTAAGAGTGAGCAGCCTTTTTGTTTTCCTTTTTTTATCTGCCCCAAATATGGGGCTCATGCCCTTTTTTTGAGTAAGCACAAGGGGGCAGAGCTAGAACCGAGTTTTAAATGCATTCCTGCTTGGCTCCTTTTTCGAGTTTAATATAATCACTTGTCCAGAGTTTTGGGTGTTTTCCTTTAATTTCTTTCCCCCTCCCTGGAATACACAGACACATTTATTCTCAAGAGAGTTAGACAGAGCTAATGCAAACCAGTGGAGTGCCTGAGGACTGACTCTTGGTAAGCAAGCACTGTGGCCTCCGGCAGGGTTCATTTTTAAAGGGAAGAGCAACTGTTACACAAACTTTCCTGGACAGATGGGTGACTGGTATCAGCTCTGCAAGATCATTGCTGCTTGCACCAGGAGGCTTTAGCTCCATTCTGGAGTGCTGCAGGCCTCTTTGGGGCTGAAGTCTTTTGAAGGTTCCTCCTTCAGCACAGGGTGCAAGCACATGTGGTGTGCTGGCAGACAGGTGCAGATCTAGGGCAGCAGGTGTCCTAGCTGTGTGCCTGCCCTCAATGTGCATGCATGCACCAGGTCATGGTCCTACCTGCCAGATGATGACAAAGAAAGAGGCCCAGACCCCTGTCAGTTTGGTTGCTGATCTCCCATAACCTTGTTAAACACAGCATGGCAAATGCCCTGTGGACAGGATGATGGTTCTGGCCAGATTCATACATCTCCATGCTCTGCAGGTAGCAGTTTGCACAGCCAGAGCTGACGGGAAGCATCAAGAAGATTGGGCAGGAGGAGGTGGGAGGAATAAAGCTTAGGTTTCTACTCATTGATGGCCTCTTGTGAGGTAAAAAGGGATGCACTTTTCTCCACCTAGGAAACCAAGGACAGAACATGAGCAGCTGAAACAGGTTCACGGGGGCGTGTACTGTATATAAACAATGCCATCCCACAGACTGTTACAGAGCTTCCCAGGCTCTGCAGTCCTGGGAACTGCACAGACACCTATCAACCTGGTAGAAGGAGCAAAAATGTAATTTGTTGCAAGGCTGGGAACAAGGCAGTTACTCTGATACCTCTGCATTTCGCCCACAACTGAAGTTTCTGGTTTCTCTGTTCACTAACTTTTGCAAGGACTTCCACAGTGAGCCAGAGATTGCCCATGTTGTCTTTTGTTGCAGGGGACAACACAGACACCTGTTCAGAACCTGTCTGTAGGCTTCTGATAAAGAGTAATTTCCTTCCGTCCTTCCATCTCATGTCATTCAGGCCAGACAGAGGTGCAATGCTACCTAATCTGGAGAAACATCAACTTTGTGGCTGGGATCTCGCACCTGATTGAGCAAGATCCTCTTTAGCCTCAACACTTCTGCTTGCAATTGCCAGCTTCTATGTTGCCAGAGTATGAGTGTGTGCTTTGGCACTGCTGGTCTGCTTGAACTCTGGTTTGTTTTCTGTTTCCACTGCTGCTTAATCCAGCCTGGCTGTCCAAGAGAGCGGTTCAGGGTCTAGGCACATGTTAGATGAAACCCTGGGGATAGTGGTGCCTGAAGCCTATCCATTTCCCAGCCTTGGCTTCTGCCAGGAAGAGGACCCAATTCTCAGTCCCATGTCATTGTATTTATTGAGGAGCGGTGGAACTGTGGTAGGAAACAGCTCTGTCCCAGCATGAGTAAAATAGAAAAGGGATTGCTGAGTTAGGCTTCAGAACTGCATAGCGTGAGCAGCTGTGGGAAGATGAATTGTGAAAGAGTTGATGCAGGAATGGAGAAGGTGACAGTCGAATTTCTCAAGAACAGAGACTACTAAGCCTTAGAGGTACTGCAGAGTCATTGAGTAAGTGAGAGAGCATGCAGGGAATATAGCACAAGACACCAGCTCCTAGTTTTGGCATCACTGCTTTCCTCTTTACCTCTCCAGCCTATGCCAGCAGCAGTCACTTAGCGTGTCTTGTAGAGGTCTGTTTATACTTCATGCATATCTGTTCATACTGGTTTAGCTAGTTTTCAAGCAATGTGCAACCTTGCAGAATTCAGCTTCAAGGCTTTTCAAGTTGGCTGCTCTTGGTTTGCACCAAATTCTGCCACTGAAATGTTATAGAAGTAAGTCACGTTGTTGTGCTGTGCATCATCTGGCAAATGGAGTGGTACCCAGAGAAAGCAATGCTTAACTGCAGAATTGAAGACACAGAGTACAGCTTATGAGATAGATGTGTGATATTCTCCATCACTTTTCATATATCCCTTATGTTTCAGATGTCCAGGTCTTTTGGGAACACGCATGGAGCGCCTCACAAATTGTCCTAGTGATTCCTAGTGATACCACCTAGATTTGATTGCCATTGGGTCCCTGCACTAATTTACAGCAAGGCTATAAATGTAGATTCAGTGCATTAAGAAAGGAGTGTGTTGGGAATCAGCCGTCGGGTTGTGGTATTGAGATGGTGGTGGCACATACAGCTGAAATAACACACAGGGTTAGCCCATTATGATTTGTATTTGAGTGCAAAGCTTATAATGTTGCACACCAAGCTGGCTAGAGGAGAGTGCAAAAGATTTCCTAGCATTGCATCAATAATTATTAGCAGTGTGGCCTATGACAGCAGAGAGCTCTCTTACTGTGTAGCTGGCAAAAGTCCTTCTCACCTTTTCATTCTCTTGTTTTGTGCTGAAACAACTCATCCGTCACTGATTTGCAGCTTGCTACTCTGTAGACTCTACTGAATTTAAAGTGTAGTTCAGTGCTCCATCTAATCAGATCTCGCAAAGAACACTCCTGTTCTGCTTTGCAGATCATTTTCCCTCTCCTGGGCTAGGAGTGTTTACAATTGCAAATT
This sequence comes from Phaenicophaeus curvirostris, assembly GCF_032191515.1. Classification (NCBI taxonomy): domain Eukaryota; kingdom Metazoa; phylum Chordata; class Aves; order Cuculiformes; family Cuculidae; genus Phaenicophaeus; species Phaenicophaeus curvirostris. Next base: position 23,309,711 of record NC_091431.1, read on the forward strand.
GTGGGACAAGACAGATTTTATTCACTTGTGTTCTTTCCGGTGAAGAGTAAAACATAAAATCCTGGACAGAGAGTGAACATAGCAGTTCCCACTGTTGCAGCTCAGCCTGATTCTTTAATGACAGCTCTGCATTCACTATACTTAACTCTGCATTCACTATGCTTAACTATAAAAATTAGGAGTTCTACTTAGATTTCATCCACTGGGTACTTGGGGAATGAGCATTAGAAACACGACATGCATAAATTTACTTCCCCCCACATGATGTCCCAGTTTCTGGTTATCAGAGGCATAAGGACTTCCTGAGCTAGAGGTAAATTTATGCTGTGGGATGGTGAATGCTATTCTGCTGAACTGGCGAGCACAGAGCAGGTGCTGACCAGACAGGCACAGAGATGAAGCAATTGCTTTGTTTCATTTTCTTGTAATAAGAATTAGAGGAAGCTAGCCTACTTTAGTAAGGCAGAAACAGATAACCTTTCCAGAGCCACATATCAAAAACACTCTGGATTTGGAGGTCCGAAACACGTACTGGATCTTTTTAGCCAGAGAATTGCTGAGAGGAAATCACAGGCAGAAGACAGTATGTGGGTACATCAGAAAACTGTGGGATGCAACATACCCCTGGGCTGCATGATAGTCTAGCAGTTATTGCATTGAAGTCCTTGCTGGCTTGCTATTCCTAAATTTGGGGACTGGATTAGTCAGAATACCTTGCAACCAACCCAACACTGTTGCTGCTTTTGGAAGGGAAAACACTTCAGTGGCTTATAAACTGGAGAAGGGTCCAGTAGTGACAGAGAGAGCGTGGTGGAAAATGCATGCAGGAAAATGCAGTCAGGGGTAAGGAAGAAGGGATGAGAGGAAGAGCCAGATAAGCTTTTATCAGTGGTGTAATGTTAAAATAGATCTCCTATAGGAGAAGAAGGTGTGTAATGGACTCAGTCCTTCATCTGTTGTCTGCATTCATCTTTAAATCTAGTGAAAGTGGAAAACTTCAGTATAACTGAGCCCACACAAAGGATCTGTTTTGGGACTGTATCTACAAGAGAAGAATTTCCATTCAAATATGGTCCTTGCAATGTGACTTTTTTGACTGCTGATACTGACCTGCCGATAAACAGTATGGCCTGTTCAAACTGCTCCAAGCGTGTGAGTAGGTGAGCTGACTAAATATGTGTTGGACTCTTCTTAAATGTCTTCCACATTTGATATCCTTTATGGGCGCTGTTTTCTAGCTTTTACTTAGTCTGCTGCAGGCAAGCAGTGTAGCATCTCACTGAGCAGCTGGAACACAATGTGGTTGCACAAAAGCAGCAAGCAGGCTTTGAACTCCCATTAGCCGGAAAGCTGGTAGCTCAGTTGGTGTATTTAGCCAAGGCCTGGCCAGCATCTTGTTCTGGTTTAGACTGGATGGAAAGTTCAAGGCAGTGCAGGCCTCTGAAGGAGTGAATTGAAGTGTAATAAATGCTATTGGATAATTAGGTTACTGTAATATGTTCAGAGGAATGGCACACTGACATATCCAGCTTAACTGTTTGCATACAATCTAGGCTGGCCTCAGCCCTGCACTGCAGTGTAGCATGTTTTGCAAGCACCCTACCTATGCAAAATGCATTTTCCCTTGAAGAGAGAAGAGCATAGAGCATCTATTCTGTTGTACGACTCAGGTATGTGAAGTGAGAGAGGAGGGATCAGATGCTCCAAACACATGCTCCAAGTGTCAGGGTGTGTAGTTGTGTGTGATCTCCTCTGCCTTAATTCTCTTTGTGTTTGTCTCCTCAAAGTGATTAGCTACCACACATACAAGTCTCTAGTTGCCATCAGATAAAAATTAAAAGTGGCTGGGGCCAGGGGACTTGTGCAATGACGTCAAGCAGCGCTTTCAAAACAAGGTCTAGAGTAGAGGAAGATTTTGGTAGTTAGGAGAAGAAGATGGAGAGCGTTACTTGCAAAGTGGTGGCTGGAGGCAAATTTCTGCAAACAGGTCCTGTGGCGTAGCAGGGAAGCATATGCTGTGATGTGCTCCTGCAGACTTCCATATATCTTGTTCAGGATGACAACATGGTGTAGCACTCTCCACATCTCAGCTATGCCAGTTTCCTGGGCCAGCTCTGTGGCAGCACTGTAGTTCCTCATTGTAGAGGACTTCAGGTTTGCTCTGAGACTTTGTAGTGGACTATTTTCCACCAAAAATTTTGTCAAGAGATCAAGGAGTCCTCAGTTCAGAAAAAAAACCTCCACCAACAAAAAAAACCCCTATCAAATGTAATCTGGATGATGGTTTCAAATAGACAATTCCTAGGACCATTACTTGGGTCATTTTGGCAAAAATAACCTTCTTTTCCTTTGAAGGATGCCATGGCATGATATGCAATGGAAACAAGAGCCTGGTGGCCCCAGGGTGATACCTTGTAATACAAAGACCAGCCCTTGATTGGCAGCCCTGCCAGTGACTCCCTGTCTGTTCTGTGCCTTCTCTTCCTTGGGTAACATCCAGATTAACAGTGCTCTGCAGAACTGTTTCAAAGATGTTGCAGTGAATACACTGATCCAGTACTTAGGAATAGCTGTAGCAAAAGTGTACACAGGAACTGAGAGTGTGGTAGCATGCTGCTTCTGCTGTTAACTTTCCAAAATGGGTATAGGCTGTCTACATGCTTTAGTCACACTGTTAAGTTCATTTTTTAAAGGGCTCCTGAGAAGCTGATCCTTTCCTGTCTTGAGAATCTGGTTACAAACCATCTCGGTAGCCTTTCAGAGCGGTGGAAGTGGGTTGTTACTGCAAAGCAAACTGAGGAGACGTGTGTAGCCCAACTGCTTTGAATGAAGGTGGACTTAACCCTCATTATGTCTAGATGGTTCACATGCAGTGAAGTTTTGTTAATAAAATAGATTTAAAATTTTTTTTTTCAGGAGCCAAGAATGCCTTTTTGAACTGGCAAAAAGTAGAAAACTTTCATTGGGATTGCAAGTGTGCTTTTATGGATGGGAACAAAGTTGCAACAACCAAATAATTGCCTAGGAGAAAAGGAAATGCCATAATATTTTGCTTACTCTTTCCACTCACTGTTCTGCTAATGAATGTGTCTGTTAGCCTCAGGTGATACTGCTCTTATTTGTGATCTTTTCTGTTTCAAAAATGTTTTCTTTTTAAACTATTTGCGAAGGTGGATTTTTTAAATTTATGTTGGCTTCATTTTAGTACAGATTTTATTAGGATTGACAGTGGTCCAGCATTGCAGACACCCAACTATGGCATGTATTTATTGTGTTTTGCCTCTTAATAGGTCTCTGTTCCTCTAGATTGTCACATTTGAGAAGATTATATTTTAAAACATAATTACTTTAGAGTAGAATGCTGCACCAGTGTGGGTGCATACCTCTCTCTACATACCTCTTAGAGGGGAGGTTGGATGATGCCTCAGAATTTCTCTTATTTTCAGGGCCCTAATCAGGGTAAATAGAATTATTTTGGAGACTGGAACTGTATTTTACACTTCTGTCTTCAAAGGGCATGTTGAAAATTAGCAGGAGAGTAAGCCCATTCAAATTACAAAAATTAGGGCAGGGTCTGGCAGATGCTTGGACCTAATGTTCCCAAGTGCTTTGTCTCCCATGGTTAAATGAGTGTTGCTGGGTCAGAGAGGAGTCTATGGAAATGTGTGCTGAACACCAGCTGGCAAATCACTGCAGAAGTCGCCTGAGAATAACTTGAAAGTGCTTCTGAAATTCATGTACATTTTCCCATAGGCTTCTTGCAGTGTGAAGGCAGAACACACACTTTGCTCCTGGATGTAGTGTTTGCCAGATAACTAAATGCATGTTGGCTGAAGCAGAATTTGGAAAGTGCTAAATGGTTTAGAAGAACAAATCCTATTACTCTCAATGGGATTTGGACTCTTATATCCTCTGACTGCATCTGAAAATCTTTGCTCATTAGGGCTGTCTGGGGTAGACCAAAATCTGTATAACATTTTGAAAAGCTGTATAAAACATCTTTGTTCTTTCCAGCAATGCAGTTTGCTAGAGGATGTTAGGTCTGAACCTCCTCACAGTTACTTTGCCTGTGTTGTGACAGCCCCATCATCAGTGTCACTGCAGGAGCTGTGAACAAGTGATTTTTCCAGCTCTTAGGGAAGTGCAGTATATCTGCTTATATTTCTGGGGATGGGAAGACTGCTTCTTGTTGGTTTAGCTTAACTCTGAGCAGTGATACAAAGGAAAAGTGTTAGCATGTGGCCCTAGAGCAGACGTGAAGTTTGTGGCTTGCTTTCCAAGTGCTTTGCTCACTATCTTTTCTCCGTCTTATGCTTACAGTAGCGACACCAGTGTAGCTGAAGACAGGTGCTGATCCTGGGTAGGGTGAAGATTTTTTGCCTTTTGAAAATGTGGGTTTGATGTAACTCAGATCAAGGGAAATCTGAATTTTTTGCTCATACAGTTCATGCTTTTTGTTAGTATGTGGCATTGTCTTTATAGGAAATAAAACAGGAGGAAGCCTGAATTGGAAGTCATCTCCTTGAGTTCTGGAGTTTAAATTGTCCTTCAGCACAGTCGTTTTAGCTGATCCTTATTCTCTCTCCCCACTGTTCATAGCCTCAGGCCAAGGAATCGTATTTTCTCAGCTATGGCTTTTAATGTTACACATAAAAGCACATGGGAAAGAGTTTCTTTTTCCATTAGAATTTTCCAGACTGTGGAAATATCATTTTGTTTTCAATTGCAGTGGATAGCGGTAATCTTGATTTCATGGGAACTGAAGACCTAACAGGACTTTAGCTTAGCTGAAAACCCTTATTACTTATTTTTAAATTGGTATCGCATTATGCTTGTTTTTGAAGGTTAAATTCTGTTTTGGAGGTATTGACTTGCAGTCATTCTAATTGGGCTGAAAGAGGCGCAGGATTTTGAGATGCAATCTCTTTGTATACAGAAGCTTAAACACAGGTTTACTTTGGGGAACCCCTTTTGAAAAACCTCACTGTTATTTTCAGGAAGCTGGCTGGGTATGCCGTGCCCTGACTTCTTGAACTAGTTCTGCAGCTCTCATAGCTTGATTTCCTTCTGCCCAGCATTTCCAGAATGTCTGTTTGCTTGCTGTCTCAGTACTCATTAAAAGTTACAGCTGCTGTATGCAGATTTCTTCTGGGCTTTCAAGCCATTGGTTAAGTAAGACAGAAGGGAAAAACTAGAAGTGTCTACCTGTGGACTGCTCTGAAAGTCAGTACTAAGGAAGGCAATACGAGGTTTATTGTTTACACTGAAAGAAGACTTCTGGACGTATTTGGAAATTGTAAGCAACTTAGTGGAGAATTTGAGGTTTGTGTAAATGGTCTGACACAAAATCCTTTTCTGACTGCTTTTCTCTCCCATAATTATATGGACTTTAATGATTCCAGGGGAAGTAAGAGCAGCTGATGCAATGGCAGTCAAGGGAAACATGCATGTGTGGTTAGACTAGGCAGCAAATCCTATCTGCTACCAAGATTTAGACTTGACTTTTGCCTCTTCTCTAGAGCCTCTTCTTCCAGCCCTCTCCAGCAGGAGCCTTTTCCTCTGCATACTGCTGATTGTGGCTGATAGTGTCAAGCTTCTGGCCACCAAATACCTTGCAAGTGGGAGCTGGCATTGTAGTGGTATGGCAGAATGTGGGCAAACTGCTGGTAACTGTTCCTCCTTCTGCTGTTCAACCTGCTACCCATGTTCCACTCCATATGGCAACACTGGCATCCAGGCACTTGCATGGTGTACGCATTCTCATCCTATATCTCAGATGTCTCCGGTTAAAATCCTTAGGCAGTTTGTGCTAGGGATGCAGCATCAGGTGCTGCTGACACTGCTGCAGCTATGTTTTTGTGTATGTGCATTTAAGCGTAAGCCTGCTAGTACGGGTGAACTCTTGCAGCTGCTGTTCTACCTCAGCAGAGTTAGGACTAGCCGTCAGTGCTGGCTGCATTGCCTCCAATGTTTGAGTCTCAGAGGGACAGAGGATGCGCTATACCCATCTCTGTTGAAGCCATCCTGCACTAGGGAGTAGACTCAGCTGCTCTGTAACTCTGCTCTGAAATTGCATTCAGATTTATCTTGGTGGCACATGTATGTGTGCAAGCGGAGCGTGTGTGTGTGTGTGTGCAAGCATGCCAAAGAGAAGCAACAGCACAATGAGAGATGCATGAAAAGAATGTGAGAAAGACAAGGAGTTGGAGGGCAAGGTTCAGAAGGGATTTATTGGGAAGGACTGGATTACTGAGAAATCATAACTTGTCTTGCAAAACTTAGACTTGTGGATGGTAGCTGTGCATGGCAGGGACTGATGCAAGACTTTGGCTGCAGTCACACTTTCAGCAACCTTTCCTGCTTGCTAGAAATATATTGTAAATCTGTCTCTGCTACAGGATTGAGTTGACTGGCCTGTAATCTGTGTAGGTGTGCATGAACGGTTTCTGTTCAGTAGCTAAATTAACAGCTAGTTTAACTAATATAGCTAATTTCCAATTTGTACGTTAATAAATATACTGGGTAAATAAACTGATTTATTTAATTAATTTAAAATGGAGATTAAAGGAGCAATTAACTGGCTGCAGTTGACAGTTACTGGAATTCTTGACTGAGTTGCTTTGCACATAACTTCTTTGGGTTGTGAGGTCATATGATGCGGGTACCTTTTATTGTCATCAGGTGTTATGATCCTGAGAAAATGCTAACACCATGTAGTCCATCTCCAAGATTAAGTTATTCTGTTATGTAACAAACAGAAACATTTCAGATCTTATGGGTTTCCTGAGTTTAACAAATTTACCAGGAAAAGTATGCTTTTCCATAGCCTGTCTTCTCAGAAATTAATCTTTGGGAAGATTATCTTATTATTTTGCACACTGACTCTCTCTCTGCATACATTTATTTTCCCCATACTAGATGGCTTTTAATCAATTTTTGTGCATCAGTTCTTTAGCTAATTTCTTTTTCATATTACACAGCATCTGGAACTTTTTTAAATAAGGAGACACATATATGCAAAAAAGACTATATATTGGAGCAACCTGTTCGTCAATACAACTGTAGGATTTATTTCAGTGCTCAGTTTTCCAATATACTGGTAGTACTTGAAACAAGAATGTTCTAATCAAAGTAGCTAGGTCTAGAAGATGGGGAGCATTGCAGAGATAACTGGGTAAACAAGACAATAATCATTTTTAAAAGAGAAAATCCTCAAGTATTTTGTCAGTTCAAAGTGGAGATGCACTGGAACAATTTGATTGATACTACTATAGTAAGAAAGGCCTGTTTGAGGCACCTTGCTAGTTTTTGTCTGTGCATTCTAATACAGTTTACAAAGATACTTTACTTCCTTTTTGCTTTTAATTGGCCAGAAGCAGGTAGTACATGATATCTTACCCACTTTACTGTCTGAAATTAGCCTTTTTTTTTTGAGTTTCCTTTCCTTAATGATATAGCCGGAGGAGAATGGTAAGCAGATGGTGGTTTAGATGTCAAAGCTGAAAAACTATCAAATGTGCATTGCAACACAGAAATGCTCAACATGAGCAGGTCACATCAAGACGTCCAATATGCGCTGGGTCCTAAAGACAGGAGTAGCTCACAGGGAGTTCCAAGGTGTGGTGGGAGCTCAGTGGCAGGAGGACCAGGTGTGCTGTGCATCCAGGCTCTGCTGAGCACACTCAGCCTTTCCTAGCATCAGCATGTTTTTCTCTCTCCTATTAGCATCTCCGTACTTGAAGAAGACAGTACTTACACTCGTAGCATGTGAGCATTTGGGTATGAAAGATAAAAACACACTTTGGAGACCTAATTAATCCTCTTATCCCAAAGCAGAACTACACCAAAATGATGCTTAGGAAATAAAGCTAATGGTGTCTTAAATTCAGTGGTGGAGACTGTACAGTGACCCTGGAGAATGCATCCCTGCTTAATTCCTTCCCATTTTATCTCCCCTTTATACCTAAAATACTTGCTGTTGCAAGCTGAACCAATGTTGTTTTGTCATCTCCAACCCGTGAACAACTTGATGGCCTTTTCCTTTAACCACCTTTTGTAGGCAGTGTGGACTGTGGTGATGGCTGTCTTCTTCCTCAGGCTTCTCTTTTCTGAGCTGATTAAGTTAGTTTCTTCATCCTTTCTTGTAGCCTATGTTTCCAAACCTCTCAACAGTCTTCCTTTTCTCTTCTGGACTCTAAATTTGTTTCTCTATCAGCACTGTCCAGTATTTGGTACAAGATTTTGGTAGAGGCCTTGACAGGGCTGGATAGGACAGGTTGATTATTTCCCAATGTTTGCATATTACACTCTTGGAAAATGCCTTTTGTGAAAGCATCATGTTAACTTATAAATTTTCTGGTACAGTGCTGCCCACAGATCCTGTGTGATAATATGGCTACCTTCCCAATAATTCCTCATGTTTATTTGTGTATCAATTTTGGTTTTTTCTTCCTGTAGTTTCATGATTTGATTAATCTGAGATTATCCTTTCATTTTACCGTAATTGTTGTGAAATATTGCTCTGCTTCCAAAGAAGCAGATGATTCTGATTCTGAGTATCTTTCTGAGGACTTTTTTTGCCTTGGAATTAACAACAACAACAACAAGAAAAGTGTTTGTCATTTTGAGCTCCTTAGCCTGTCACAGAAAGGCACATTCAGTTTGAAGTGAGAGGCCCTCTCCTGGGAAGACCTTATGAATTATCTTAATTAAACAAATTGCCTGTTTGTAAATATGGAAAGTCCTTCAATTCCAGTGCCCTTTTGGTTTGGAATCTCAAGAGATGGGACAGACTTGAGACCCAAATTTGTCAGAAATTTTGCAAATGAAGTATAATTATACATTCATTCCATTAATGCAGTAGATACCATAAGCTTTTGCTGAATAGGAAATACTTACTAATTACTGTTAGCATGTATCAAGTATAAAACGAAATGTGGAAGGATAAGGATGTTTTAGTGCACTCAGCTGCACTAGTTTGTGCAGTGACCTTGGACAGACTGTTTGGATCATGTTATCTGACTTTTTGCAGTGCTGCAAAGGTCACAAGCTGTGTGTGACTATGGTCTCCCCAAAGCATGGTCCAGCTGTGGCTAGTAGCACAGGATGGTACATGAACTCTGTCTAAAGTTTGGCATGTGTTGCTATATGAAAAGAAAAGCAGCAAATGTTTTGGGAGCTCTGTAGCAGTGTGGCGGAGATTGTGACATTTCACACCTGTAGAGAAGGTGGACTTACGCAGTTAGAAGCGTTAGTGCCAGCAGCCAGCTAATGGTCCAATTTCCTGATAGTACCTGGTGTGCTGTTGCAACAGGCTTGGTGCATCCATATAGCCACTCTTTGTGAAAGGGGAACCTGATGGTAGCATTTGGGCCCTTTGGCAGGTTTCTTGTCCTCCAGAGTGTTTGCTCTCTGCAAAAGCTTCTTCTGTGTGCTAGCTGTAATATTTGAAAGGCACTCTGTTATGGGGTTTTTAAAGAGAAAAGGACTGAGGATGAAGGCTCTCATGACAAAAGCAAAGGTATTTGTGCCAGTGGTTAGGAATTTGAAAGACTCAAAAAAAAACCTTTACAGAAACAGGCACAGGACTTTCCTTCTACTGCTCCCTCCTGCCCCTCTCAAGTAGCCTATAAAGGTGTAACTGCCTATCAAAACCATGAAAAAGTTTCAGAGGAGTTTCTGCATTTAACCAAAACAGTTATTTTGGCAGCTAATGCTTTGTTGCTTATGTTACCTTTTAAATGAAGAAAATTGACTGTATGGATTTGTGCGCATTTAAATCCAGCATATCTTACTTGACTTGTTAAGCAAAGAATTTGCTTCTAGGGTAGATAAAGCCATGCAGTCAAATGAGTATTATGTGAAAATGGAGTGAATAGAAACAAGAAGTGTTTTAAAATGGATTTTCTGGTGACCAGGTTCTTCAAGAACTCTCCACCAGCAGGTCAGTGCTTGTGCAAAGTCTCTAGTGATGCTGAAATATTTGTTATGCTATTTTGCAGCGGGGAAGCAAAAACTGTGGAGGTAGGAAAGGAAAATAAAAAGATAGAAGCTCTTGAAAGAACAGCTTTGGAGTATCCCAACAGCATTTGGAAGATGGAGGAATGTGCTGTTACAGTGTTGTTACGGACCATCATAGAACTTATGCTGGTTTAGCCAGCATGTTATTGAAGGGAGGATGAGAGAATAGCTGGTAAAACTAACCATGTAAAAACCACCATGACCAGATGACATACAGTCAGTGTTTCTAAAGGAACTAGTGCAGGATACCATGAAATCCTAGCCAGCCTTTTTGAACATTCATAGAGAACAAGTGAGATCCTAGAAAATTGCACTAGGTGAATGTAACAACAGCCTTTAACAAGATAAGAACATGTCCTTGGAAACTGTTAAACAGACAGTTTGAATTAAAACTGTTTTGAAATGTAATAAAAGGTCAAACATGGCAGCACTTATATCAAACAGGTTTTTTCAGCTATTTTTAAACTGAAATTGAATTAGCCCTTTCTGGTGGTAGAGAATTGCAGGCTATCTTGTGCAGTGCTGTTGCAATGATTACATGAGCAGAGAAAAATTATTCTAGGCTTAAAGTGTCAATTATTTTTATTTTATGATTGCTTTGGTCTTTTTTTTTTTTGATGACAGCTTTTAAAATGTGCAGTCATTTCATGGGCCATCATCTGATGTCATTGGGTGACTGATCTGTCTGACCACAGTTTAAATAAACACTAAGCTGCACCCAGTATTGAGGGTTGGCCCAGTGGCTTGAGTGTCATGAGGTCATTCAAGATAAACATTTGTGTGGACCAAACTTTGTCAGCCTCTGGAGAAGAGTTATGTGATCATTGAGTAACTGAAAACATGGATTGACTAGATCATTAGTAAAACTGTCTATATATTCCTTCCTGGATGCAAAGTAAAGGCAGTAATAATGTTTTTAAGAGCCTTTGCAGATGGATGATAGAGTTCCAGCAGAGGCTGGATATCTGTAGCAGACAGATTCAGAAGGGAATGATCATGATAATGATTTGGATTTACATTTATTTGATTACCTTTCTTGCAAAACAGAGAGCTCAGGAGAAGTCCCATGTGCCACAGCTGGGATGGCTTGTCATTTTCCTATGGAAAGGATACTGAATGAGGGTGTTATTTGCCTGGGTGTGCAGCCTTCCATTTTTGTTTTACTTGGATTGAAATGTTTAGGAACACATGTGCAATTGGACATACTAGCTGTGAGCCTGATATATGAGTTAAGTTTGCACCTCTTAAACAGCAGTGTTGCTATTTTTGTGTTTGTAAACTCACACTTTCTTGATGTATGCACTAGACAAGGAGGACACTTGTCTGGTAGCAGTGTTGTCTGCCTCATCTGAAAGGTCTCCTGGAAGGGATTGAGTAAGGGGTTTTCAGCAAGGGCTGCGAAGGTTCTGGGTTTGGTATTAGTTTTTGATAGTGAACAGGGGGCATACCAAGGAAGTGAGTTGTCTCCCTTAGATCTCACTCTCACCTCTTAAGGATGAGTGTGGAAGCACTTCTTTCCTCAGTGCCTCTTGTCACTTGGCAGAGTATGTCATGGTAGAAGAATCTTGGTAGTACTGTCATGGTAGAAGAATCTGACGCATAAGCATTGCAATTCATAGTTTAATTTGATACTGAAACATTGACACCTGTTGCTGTTGAGTCCTAGGAAGTTCGGACAGCCTGATTATAAAAAGTGAATGTGATGGCAGTTAACACATGAGGTTGAATGCTGAGCATGTGACCATCAGAAATGGACCCTTCTCCTTCCCACCTTTGGAGCAGCAGAAAACCGGGAATGTTGAACTAAGTGAGTTCTAGCTGAGCTTGTTAGGTCTCAGCCCACCAAGAGCATTTTCACTGACTCTGGGATGCATTAGATAGTCATGCAATGAAGTTGAATGCCAATGGGTCACACAAACAAGCATGGTATGGTAAGCAAGCATGGAATTTATGTGGAGCTCAGGTTTGTGCAGTAGAAAGAGGGGCTTCAGCCAACATAACAGAACCAGCTCAATGTGCTCATATAGTGTGAAATCCTATTTCTAAGTGCAAGAAGAAGTGCAGAAATAGTGAAGTGAGATGCTAGCAAAAGTGTTACACTTAATTTGCATCACTGTTCAGCTGGAAAACTGTAGCTGGTTAGAACTGGACAGATGTGGGCATGCACATGAAAAAGAGCATAATGTACTGTGTCCTTGGAATTCACTGTGTCCTTGTGTACCCACAGTAGTTTACAGATCTCTGTTTGGTTTGCAGAGATCACAGTGAGGTTGACACGCAGAACTTCTGTAGGCTCTGAGACCTCTTGGGAAACTTAAATTTCCTTTCTGCATTAATTCCAAGTTACTCAGCAAGTTTTGGAGGTTTGACCCTATTTCAGTTGGGGTTTTTTTTGGGTTTTTTGGGTTTTTTTTGTTGTTTTTTCTTAATTTATGCAATAGTTTGAAATGCTTTTCTGAGGGATGATGATTGAACATCTTGTTTTATCTGTCACAAACAGATGTTCTTCTATTTAAGGTTCCCTAACAAAATGTTTGTTTTATATGAGTTACTTTTCAACACCAAGTGTGTTTAACAATATAGTAAGTATGACATGTGTTTCATGTCCTGCTCATGAGGCCAAAAAACGCCAAAGATGAGCTTCAGTAAAAAAGCAAGCCTGGGAGAGTTGCTACTAGAAAGGAAGTAGAGGCTTGGGGCTGGAGTTGCCTTGAAGGGTGAATCAGCACAAATTTGGAAGCAGAATCCTGGCAGGGTGTGGTGGAAAAAAAATACTAGCATAAGAGTCCATTGTGTGCTGTTGCATATGGGAGGGTGTAGTCTTTGAGAAGCGCTATGTTGAGCTGTCATTGAGCTGTAACATGAGCTAGTCTAGTGGACTGCTTCACTGTTAGTGGCTGTGGTAAGAATGTTGCTTCCGCTCCTATTTGGGGATCACACATTGCAGGGTTGCAAATACAGAGTGTCTTGTTCTAAGAAGGCAGATTAGTCTCGAGAATCGTTTCTAGATAGAAAAGCTAAAGAAGACTGATCAGAAATACCAATAGGACAGCATTTTTTCCGAGAAGATAAAATGAGGAATTGGTTGGAGTTCATGAATTATAAGAGCTTTTCTTCTGTCTGATGGAATTTGACACAAATTTCTCATTGCCAACTTCATTTTCCCTGTATATGAGTTTGGGGATAGCATTTTAATCCTTTCATATATATGAATGTTTGAAGAAATTCTGTAGGAGGTTTATGATGGGAGATATATAGTATATTTGAAGGCATGGATGGTTTCTTTTTGTTATCAATTCTGGGTCACAAACCAGAGTAAGGTAATCTCTGTAATCTGTGTGTATTCGGGGTGGATAGTAGTAATGAAGCTTAACTCAAGACTCTGTACATGATGTGTTCTTATTCAAACTTGGGTTTTCAGACTGGACTTTTGGGAGTGCAACCCTCATGCCTCTGCTGTATGTACAGTCCTTCTTGAGGGTTTGTTGTCCAAAAAATGGAATTAAATTACTTGAGATTTCCTTGGAAATATACTGTTAGTCCAAAAGTACAGGTTGTTAAACTTTTCCCAGCTTGGGATAATGAAGAGTTCAGCCATTTGAATTGTGTTGCCCTGATTGCCTGCTTGTTGTTTTGTTTCTGTCACAGTTTTAGCAGATATTCACCAAGCAAGTACTGTTGTACAATATTGTTGGCCTATTATTTCCAACACTGGTTTTGGGGAATGATGATTCACATTCCATTATGCCTTTAAAATCCTTTACACAATTCTGAATGCACTGGAGCTTTTTGCTTTGGTGCTGAAAGTTGCAGACCTTAAGCCATATGTTCCTGCATTTTTCCATACATGGAGTTGCTGGATGAGTTGCTACTTGCTGCAACGCAGCTTTTCCACATAACTTCTGACAAAGCATTGCCCTCCCTACAGCAGGAAAATTATCCAGGTGTTCCCTTCCAAGGCCAAAGTTTGACATGCCCATGAGATAAATCTTGCCATGTTTTGTTCTTGTTTTACCACCACATTTTACATCCCAGAGCCTTTCTGCTTATATTAGGCCATCCTGATCTTAACAATCAGACTTCTGTTATTCTGGTGATTTTGTGAAAATGATGAGCTCTTGGCAGGCGTGTCCGCTTTTCTTAAGGGTCCTGCAGCAAATGTTTATCCAGGACACTTACCCTGACAGTAAGTGTGTGTGTGACTATGCTGGAATTGCTGTGGGGCAGGTGACATGCCTAGGCCTTTAACAAAATTATTTGACTATCTAGGAATAAAAAGAGCTAAGAAGACTGAGTTAGCGCATCGTTGGGACTGCAGTTACCCTGTTCCCTGAGGTGCCTAAGAAATCTCTGTTCAGTTGGTCTGAATGATATGAGTTTGGAGATACTCCATGGGTTTCTTCCCTGACAAAATCTTCAGATAATTTTTCTGTGATGCTTTTCGTTCCAAGCCATTCCAAGTGACAGAGTTTGTAGATGCCTGTTACAAAGGTACTGAGATCCAATTTGAGCTAAAATCCTCTGAGTAGTTACTTGTTGGTGATTTAATTTTTTTTTTTTTCTTTTAAATGAAATCAGCAGGGGAAGGAAATTAATAAAGGCCTTTTGTACAGTGGTAAGTCTTGAGGTTAACAGGGGAAACAAATATCCATATTCTAACTATGAATGCATTGAAACTGGCACAGAAGTCCACAAGTTAAAATCTTCCTCATTTTGAGAGCAACTGCTTAGCTGATCTGTGAGATTTCTTGGAAATCAGTTGAACTCAGACAGGCACTTGAAATTCCTCCGGGGTCCTTGTTGGCACGCAGCAATCCCTTTCAAGAACAAAACTGAAAGAGGTAGGGAAAAAAGTACCAAACCAAAAAACCAGATACTTTTTAACAGGAAACAGTCTGTCATTCAGAGTGTCAAATGACCAGCAGTTTCCTGGTTGCATTGGCAGCAGTTGGGATTTCATGGGTCTGAGAATCATGGTATTTTAGGCAAAAGCAAAGGCAGCCAAAGGCAGCTGTGTGTGTTGGCTAAAGTGGGACCACTGGTCATGTCCTAATATGGACAGGCAAAGCCATAAGCGGAAGTGCTGCCTGCCAGCAGAGCCAGCTGGCTCATTCCAAGAACATCCTCTCAGGAGATTCACACAGCACAGATAGTGGTTTGTAAACTCCCACCCTACCTTAAGGTACACTATTTTTTCTGTGTGGCTGAGGTCACAGTTACTGTGAAGAGCACAGCTTTAGGCCTGTGTTTCGCTATGTGAAAGTTTTTGTCAGCTATTCCTCTTGGAAAGCTTTAGTTCTGAGAACTTCCAGCCACTGATCTGCCTGAAATCATCTGGGAGCCATTTCAGCAGTTCTTGTTTGAGGTTTTTCTTGGCAAGTCTACCATGAATATAAAGTCTTCCTTTCACCCCTGTACCTTGAAAAGGTTATCTTGCTCTGCTGTGCTCCATTTAGAATCCAGAAACTTCTCTTAAAGATGCACTAAGTTGCTTGTAACATAAACACGGATCCAAAGTTGTCTCTCCAAAGAGTCCTGGTCTAATTGTTCTGTTGAGTGGAAAAATGCTTTATCAATGCTAAGGAATTTTTAAGGAACAGGCGTTCCCAGCTGGCAGAACTTCAAGGAAGTCCAAAGTATCTCATTGCATGGTTACCAGAAAGCATAACGTAACTGTCTAATCTTGTCCATCACATTACAAGGCTAGGTTGTTTATTAAATTTATAGTCTTCGTTTTCTCATTTAATGTGAATTATGCAAGTAATATACATCAGTTTTATGGAAAGAGGGTGGAAGCACTCAAACCAATGAAAATTTTCTTTTCTGAATAATTCTCTTCTACCAAAAATGGTGCACAAGAAGTGGTGAGAGTGGTTTCAATCCTGCATTTCTGTATTCTGCATTTTTAAGACATGCTGCTTTTAGTAATCTTCCAAACCACTGTCAGTTTAGACCTAAGCTATGTGTAGCCTGTACTAGAGAGGAGAAGTGAAAAAAAAAAATCGGTGTAGATAGGAGGGGACTTTTAAGAGTTTTTATTTAATCTAGCAGCACTCCAACGAGAATCTGTGGTTGAGTGAAAGACAACTGGAGGCCAAATCCTGAGTCATCAATGCCAAGTTCATTTAGTTTCATTAATTTTATTTTAGGAAGATGAAAAGTACTGCCAAATCTTGCTGTTGAAACTGTTGAGATAGGTTGAACTTTGGCTCTGTTACTAGCTTACTCCTTACAGATGCAGGCACAGTGATGTCTTCATAATTTTTACATTTTTACATCCTTTCTATGGTTTGGAAAGCTGAACTGTTTCCTTTCTAAGGGAATTTTCCTGTAAAGCTGTTTATTTTTTTTTAATTTGCTTTGTTAACCTTAGCATTTTAATTTTGCTTCCATTAAATTTTAAATTATCCAGTGAAAAAGAAGAAAGAAAGAGAAGCTGGACTAAAGCAACTCCTATTTTACTACAAGTAAAACCCCCAAATATCCAAAATCAATCAAACAAACAAACAAAAAACCCCAAACAAAACATTAATTGCAGGTGTTAAATTTTAAAAGGGTACTCAGTCTCAGCCCAACGAACCCTGATTTCAATTTTTTTGCTTTGTAACTCTCTTAAGATTTTAAAGAAATTTTGAGATGGCTATGTTAAATTTATTGTAAAATAAATAATTATGCAAAACAAGGAAAGCTTTACTACCAGCCTGATGGTTAGATAGTCTTGTAAATTAGAAAATGGGCACAAAATAAGAGAAATTTGGATTGCTAGTAATTCTTTTTTATTTGGTTAGTTGTTCCCAAGTCTGATCTGGACCTACGTTTAGGAGCTACATGGCAATGCTAATTGAAAGCAAGCTGGACATTGCTAACTGAACTCCTGCCTGCATCAGAGACAGGCAGGATTTCTAAGTGTAGTGTGTTGAAAGTCCATTTTCTTGCTTCAAACTTTGGTTCAGGACTGTAGAAACATGAAAATTATACAAAGGCTAGTTTCTAATTCTACTTGGTGAAGTAGAAATATATCTGATGAAGGTGTGATTTGTGACAGTTTTTAAAAGCAAGCTTTGCTAACATTTACAAAATCCTTATCAAAGATGGAATTTCTAAAAAAAGTTTAATCCTTCTTTAGTAACATGCAAATATGTATCACTAGTTAATTTCCAGAACAGTGGGAAGATTTTCTGCACAAGGATGAACTTTGTGAGGGTTTAAGGCATTCCTGCAGCACGAGGAGGAACCCTAGTGAGCACTTAGGTAGAGAGCTCTCAGGGACGAGGTGTAGCAATGTGTTCATAGCCACACTGTTAGCCCTATAGAAAGATGGGAGCAAGTCCCAGCAAAGTTATGGAGGTGTCATGCTGTGAACTGCAAGCTGACCTGTGAAATACGAACATTTCATTTCACTATTCCATTGCTGGTTTTATTTCACATTCAGCACATACTGGGGTTTTTATTTCTCCTACTGTCAGAGGAAACATAAAAGCCTGTAAATTGGTGTAAATTACTCAGAAAAAAGACTATGTATTAAGGCAGTCTGTTACAAGGAAATTAATTGCACTTCTTCCAGCAGTGCTGTAAGCAGTGTTCCTCTGATTCAGCATTATCTACCGTTGTCCTGCACCTAAAGAAGGATGATAAATTCTTTCACTGGCTCAGAAGTGCCTGATAAGTCGTTGGAGAGCCCTTGTTTTTATAGCTCCTTGTTGGAAAAGGGTTGGATTGTGTGTTCCCATAAAAATCTCAGATAACAACCAAAACCTTCAGAGCATCTTTTTGTTCAGTTCTGGAAATCTAGCAAAAAATAAATAAATCTAGCACCAGCTGTGCCAGGGTGAGTTTTTTTAGCAGACCAAAGACCAAATTCTTCATTGCCATTACCTCTGCCAGTATCTGTGTGTCCAATTTGAGGCAAACAGAGCATCATCTAAGCAACTTGGATGGTTGTTTTAGAGAAGAGGCATACACTCTGCTTGCCATGCTGGTTTTTAGAAAAAAAAGCCATAAATAAAATCAAGGTCATGGGAAATTTGTAACTTGTAGGTGGTCTAGAATAGTTTTTATTTCGTTTTGTTTCAGTGACTTGTACTGTTTGTCTTTTGTCCTCCAGGTGAGTCTCTCAGATAACCTGTCTTTTCTAGTCACCTAAATCCAGTCTTTCTCACGAAAGTGGGACAGGTTTGGGAAGTTGCTTACTTTTTCTGTCTTCTGTACAAAAGGTTGTTGCAGGGGCCATAGGTGCAAAGGTGCAACAGCCTTGAAAGTGATTTATGTTCCTCTGAAGGCTGCAAATGTAGGTTTAAGCTATTTGTATCCTCAACCCCTGACAAAATCAGAGTCCTTCTGCCTGTGTGAGCAGGCTTGTGTTTGCAGGGCTACTCATTGCAAGTGGGTTCAAGTTTCCAGTCTCTGAGAAGGCCAGTCCTAGCTTTTTGCTTCAAAGGCAGCTGGGCTGTGAGCATCAGACATCTAAAGAGCTGTGTCCCGTTGGAATGAGGAATCGCACTTTCTTCTCAGCACTTGGTCTGCTGGACTATTACCATGACAAAGGAGGATTATTGACTTTCATAGTCATGATGCCTTTGATTTGAGGCTTGCTTTGATTTGGGGCAATGAGGTTCACTGGCCCAGAGAAGCAATGATCTCCTCCAGGTGAAGAGCAAGGAGAGAAATATGCTTTTGAGAAGGAGGAGGATGAGGGAAAGA
The DNA here is from genome assembly GCF_032191515.1 of Phaenicophaeus curvirostris. Classification (NCBI taxonomy): domain Eukaryota; kingdom Metazoa; phylum Chordata; class Aves; order Cuculiformes; family Cuculidae; genus Phaenicophaeus; species Phaenicophaeus curvirostris. The sequence goes on from NC_091431.1 coordinate 23,328,431, forward strand.
ACTGGCTGAAGAGGCTCAGTGGAAGCCATAATGTATGCAGTTAGTTGTTGGGAAGGGCCCAAAAGCAGCCCATAATTCCTTAAGACAATTAGAAGTAAATTGTCCAGCTGAGTGATCCCAAAGCAAGGAAGATGCTCCCCCAGACTATAATTCAAGGGGTTGAATGGCCTTCAAAAACTGAGAGTGGAGAGAAGAAAAAAAAAAAATAGAAGATGAGGCAAATGATGGAACAGATGTGAGCGCTTTTGTTGGGAAGACTTGGAGGCTTGGAGGCTAGCGGGATGGCGATAGGGCTAATTTGAGGCGCATAGTGCCAGGTTCCTTTCATATGCAGAACAGCACTTTGATCCAGTGTGGATGAAAATGCTGAAAAGTGGAGAGGATGGCAGGGGGTCTTTTGTCTTTGACAAAAAAGGCATCTGCTGGGCTCTAACCTCCTTATCCCCACCCCCTTAGCCTAGCAGGCCACTACAACAATGGTAGCAAAGGGAACAAGTGTCTCCTGACAGCTGAAGAAATTTCTGGGAGGAGAATGAGCCTTGCAGCAATATGTGTACTAGAGAGTTTAATCGATTTTTTCCACAGTACAAAAAGGGAGAGGGTTGGGAGTAGACTGATCACAGTGGAAATGGGAGGTGGGAGGAAAAAAAATCTCCTTCTAATAAACTTGTTAGTTTTGTTCTCTAAATACATTTTTTAATGATATGCTTTGATGGTCCTATAAATACACTTAATGAAGCAAAGTAGGGTATAGCTGCTGGGGGGAAATGTGATGTAAGGTAGAATAGTTTTTCAAGGACGATGAATATGGAGTGATTTCTGTGGATTTCACACAGGAAAGATTTTGGAATTAGTAAAACAGTGCAGTGCAAGAGATACCTGGGAGACAGATGTATACTTTCTGTACCACTTGCTGGAGGAGCTCAGCTCAGCACAAACTCTTGTGTTTGATTTCTAAGCAAAATTGAAAATTTTCGTTCAATATTTTCTTCTTTTCTGTTATCTTCTTAACTTCTTGGATTTACTAGAAATGAAAGGACTGCAGGACTGAATGGGGAGCTAGGAAGGCAAGCAGTGTTTGTGCCAAGCAAATATAGCAGTTGCAGATCGACTGCTGATCTAGTCCCTGCTTCTCATTCTCTGTTGATTTTCTTTGGCTTTTCACATCAGGTAAACAAAACTAGGATCCACAGAGTTTGATGTCTGTGATCTTCTCTAAGTATCACTTTGCACCTAGTCCAGTGTTTTCTTTACAAAAAAATGACAGATAAGAATTGCCAACCTCTGAGCAAGACTCTTAGCAAATTAAATCCTTTAAAAACAGTAGGTTAAAGAGTCTTCTTCTCTTGATATCCTGACAGTGTTCATTACTGTTTACTGAAGATAACCTTCTCACTAGGATAAAGCTTTAAGCAATGCCTGGTACTGCAAACAGTTCATCTCTCTTTAACCCCTATCCCTTCTCCTTCTGCTGAAGAGTTGCCCAAAGAAGGTATAAGTAATACAGAAATGGAGAATAGCTGTTGTGTTCCTTTGTGAGGCTCTACACACATTCTTAAGCCAAACTGTAATTGTTCAGTAGATGTGCTACTATCCCCCTCCTGCAGATGCCACCGTTCTGTTCAGACCAGCTGATGGTGGAAGAATTTTTGGCAATAGCATTTCCTGCCCTCCAGCTGTGCAAAGCCTGATGATATGAGTTGCTGTAACTCATTAGGGAAGGCTAATTGTCAAGGACATTGATGCTTTTTTGATTTCCACCCATTTCTCATATTTTGACTTTTCTTGCTCCCAGTGCTTGGGCTGTGGTTGAGAATGCTGATGCTGATGCTGCTGTCATTAAAGAAGCTGAGACTACCTCTCTCTCTCACAACACCAAGGTGAAAGTCCCCTCTCTGGACAGGCTTTGGGTGGTTCTTGTGTGACTTCTCTCTCAGGTGCTATGCACAGTGATAGGATGAAGACCTAGATCCAAATGGGGAAGTCATTCTGGCAGGGAACAGCCCTCTGTAGGCCCCCATGCCAAAGAAAAACAGCCCATGCAGTGCCACATAAACCCACTGAGTGAGCTGTGGCATCCGTGGCAGCCTACTGGATGCTGCAACCCCAGGCAGTTGTGGTTGGGAAGGGGTATAGAAGCCTTGGGCAGTGAGCTTGGACACCTTGTTTTTTGGAGGTGAAACATGAACCACCTCATTGTGAAAATTCTCTTCTGCTTCCCCAGCTGGGTGGGCAAACCCTTCAGCTGCTGCCATCCTGAGATAATTTTACGTATCCAGTGTCAACTCTCCCACTTCCACCCCAGAAAGACATATTCTTAGGAAGGACCAGAGAGCAGCCAAAGCTGCCTCACTAGGACAGCTTTCTGATGTGCCAGCAGTAGGTTTATAAATGTGAGAGGAGGGGGAGTTGCCTCTATTCCTATAAAAACAAGTGCGTTAAACCTCCGTAAGTGCAGGTAGTCATTGTGGTTTTAAACTGTGCTCTTGAAAAAAATTTACTTTGCTGTTTGCAGTTTACTGTGTGCTAATTTCTTATGGCCAGTGGGTGGGCACAAGAAAGGAAGATGCCTGTATGGCCCGACCTGGCTACTATGCTACAGGCCAGGTCTGTTCAGAGGAGAGATTGAATCTGTTTAACCTGAAGCACATTGCAAGGGAGGAGGGAAGAGATGTGTGTGGACAAGGTAAGTGACAGCAGGCATGCAGGCTGTAGGATTACAGCAGAAGGAGGAAGATTTGCTTTGTTCTCATGTCTCGCTCAGCAGGCTGGTGTTTTGTCCACAGAAGCCGGTTACCTTCTGCTGGTTGGTGTTCAGATGAAAAGCAAACAGTAAAGATTGTGAAACCTCTTTGATGTGCTTGCTTTACATTGAGGAAGAACAACCTGACCAGCTCAGGAGACCATTGCCGGTCTTATAATTGCCCTGTGGACAGGGACTGTCTGGTCATTGTTTGAGAAGCTGTAGAGGCTAGAAAATGCCATATTGCTGTAATGGTAAGTTGCCCACGTGGATGCTGCTATGGTAGTCAAATAACTTAGAAAATAAGTCATTCCCATTTAAGTCCTTTTGGCTGAACTGATTTTACATACAAGATTTTCTTGGCATGACCTAGTAGTCCTGGCTGTAGAAACCCCACATTTTCAGCAAGGATTTGGCTTGTCTCTCAGTGAATCTTATCTGGTCATTAACATCCATTAGGGAATCTCTGTGTGGGAAGTGAAGCCGAACAAATGGAAAATGATGGCTTCAGAAGTGCAATAAACCCCTGCATGCATACTTTTGTTTGGTTGTTTCAGTTTGGTCTTCTTTAATTTACTTCCAAATTAAACAGAATTCCTTTGCAAGGCCAGCAATTAGTTTGATGTAACTTTCCTGAGTGTCTACCTGCAGGTATTCTTTTAGAAAGGTGCAGTTTGTGTCAACAGGGTGAATTCTTGCCCTTGTTAAAAACATGAGATGGGAGTCAGTGTTGTGTTCACTTCCAGAACTAACGCTAAGTTATGTGCTTTCAAATTTGGTTAAAAATGTGGTGGTTTGGGTCCAGACAGGCAGCTCTAGTTGTAGTGGGTACAGCACGGTTTCAGATTCGGTGGGACCTGTGCTGTTCTATAGAAGATGGATTGTTGTGCTGGGGGAGGGAAAACTGCACTTGTTTGTTCTCACATCTACCCTGTCCTGTAATCCCAAGACTAGTTCTCATAATCTCAGTACAGTAAGACATGCTTACTCATTTGTGAGTTTCATGGTATTAGTGAATAACTACAGTATCAGAGTGCTTTTGATGGTGTTTGAAACAAATATCCAGGAGGACTTAATTACACAGAGCCCTCATCAGGCTGCAGAGAGTCACAAAAGTTTGAAAAATACAGAGCCCTCAGCAGGCAGCTCTATGTCTGTGATCTTCTCAGAGGGCAAGATGAGAACTCACCAGGCACTCTGTCTTTTCCTCCCTCTCCCCCTCCCTCAGGTGGTCTTTGCTTTGAATCAGACTCTCTTGCAGCAGGAGAGCCTCCGAGCAGGCAGTTTCCAGATCCCCTATACGACAGAAGACCTAATCAAGCATTACAGCTGTGGAGACCTCAGCTCCATCATCTTCAACCATGACACTTCTCAAGTGAGTCTTGCCACTGCAGCCCTTGCACTACACACATATCCGTGTAGCACTAACCCCTGTCTCATTTATGCTCGTCTCTCCTTAGGCAGGCCTTTTGCAGGTGACAGCCAAGGGCATGTCTGGCTCCCTGGTGCATCTGCTGAGACCTCTTGTGTCAGGAGTCTGCACTACCCCACCCCTGTCTTCCTGCGTGCAGGCAGTGAGGGTCCAGCTGGCTTTCCACTTTGGGCAACTGCTATGTTTGCTTTAGTGTCAAATCTGTGTGAGTTAATCCTTTATTTTCTTAAGGATCCTGTGGAACTACACTGCCTGAGTATGAGTGAATGTAGCACCAACAGAGAGCAGCAGCAGGCTCTTTTGTGCAAAGAGCAACAGAGAAATGCACTCTTGACTTGGACACTAGTGTAAGGCTGGGCAAGTTGCAAGCTTTTTAATGTGCCCTTTCAGTATGATTGTGTACTGTGGGCAAGCCCCAAAGAAGAGAAACAGCGTGAAACAAAAAAAAGATAGGTTTGGACTGAGTGTTAAGGAAAAGAAAACCTTCTGAGGCCTCACAGATTTGGTTTATGGAGACTGTTTCCTAAGCAGCACAGTGGAATGCAATGCTCTGATCCTTAAAGCACAAGAAAATGCCCAGCAGGGACCAATTTGGCCTGTTTGGGCTGTTAGATTAGTTAACCTCAGACTGAAACATTAAGCCTGTCTGTTCTTTTTCATGAGGTACTGCCAGGTGATTGATGTACACCAATGAAATGTAGACTCTAGCGTTGCAGTGCTGAGCAACTTGGATGCTGGTAACTGGACCTTCCCTCCTGAATAACCATTTCCCTGTGGCCTCTTAATACATATGGTGCAGTGCTGCAGAGCTAAAAATGCTGTCATGCTGACCCTTGCTTTTCTGGCACTGAGCTTTCTGTGTGTGTTGTCATCTTCCTATCCTGCACCCCCTTCTGGATGCTAGTGCAGGCAACCTGGTCATTAAAGCTGCCTAGCTCTTACACAGGGCACTTCATTCAAGGTATCGAGGGCTTCTCTAAGCAGGCCAGCACTGTAAGAGCACACAGATGTTGCATCACCGTTCTGCTGAGGTGTTAATGTACTGCAGGTTGATGGCATTGCCATGAGGTCCTCGGAGAGGACAACTCTTGCAAAGACATTCATGTCCCTGAGAGGGCAGGTGCTCTTCATTACACGAAGGGCTCCACCACAGGGCACGCTCCCTCAGGGTGGAGCTGGGTAGTAATAGCCTGCAACACTCTCAGCTTATGCTTTTAAGCAGAGCTTCCCTGTAAATTGTATTTGACCTCATGCTTACCCAATAAATGACCCACCGTGAGGTAAAAACCTTTTGTAAACCGTTGGTAATAGTGTCCGAGTGGCTTCAGAGCTGCACCCTTGCAAGGGAAAGCACATGACTTAGTAGCTCCACAGAAACAATGACATGCAGGGCCTTTCTTTAACAGTTCCAGTAGCTGCATTGTCTGAAGCTCCTTGTCAAGAAGTCAGGATGGCTGCAAATCCAGACCCAAGTTTACCTCACTAGCGAAAGCTCAGGGTAGTGTTCAGCCACAGCTGTACTGAGAGCCTCAGGAAAGGAAGCCAGTACTTCAAAAGATACCTTAGGGTTGGGGAAATGGAGGTGGTAATACTTTTTTTCCTGACAAAATCTGGCACTTTTGGGAAGTTCAGGGATGTTTTTAATAGCTAGTTCAAATTGCACAGCTTTTCTTTGACAGCCTGAGGGGTCTGATACCAATCAAACTTTATTAGAAGAGTGTGATTATCATTATAGTTACGACATACCTGTGTCTGATTAAGGAAGAGGTATGTAGCTAAAGATAGCCAGAGAGAAATATTTACTTTCTTCAACTGAGCAATCTGGATTTGGGATCTACAGTGTAGCAAACTAAGAGTATTTGTTGTCTTGGCATCTAAAGAAATTCATCTGGTTGGCTTGTGAAATCACATGTTGAGAGAAACGAAGGACTATGCATTAGAAGTTAACTGAGTCATTTTTGAGCTTGCTTTGGGTTTTGTTCGTGTGTCTGTGCCTTGAGGGATACCAGAATTACCATATTTAGTGATGGAGCAAAATGTCTGTGCATGATGGCTACCTGTGAAATAAATGACCCTTTCATGGAGACTGTTTTTTCTACCTTAGGTCCCAAATTTCATTAACGCTACACTTCTGGCCCATGAACGCATTACTGCCCAAGAGATAGACAGCTACTTCCGTCAAGAGCTCATCTACAAGCGAAATGAGCGAATGGGCCTGAGGGTGAAGGACCTGTTGGAAGAGTACCCAGACAAGAGTTTCTTCTTTGCATTTGGAGCTGGTATGTAATTTAAGTGACCTTCAACCTGAACACATTCTTCCCATATTCATTAGAAGCTTTTTACAAATGGTTGACTCATTTTAAAGAAGGGTCAGTACTTTTACCATGGTGGACACAGAACACAGCATTGCCCTAATAGTTGAACTCTACTAGGAAAATGTTTTCATGTAGGAGAATATTTTTCTTCAGGATGCAAAGAGCTCAGAGTGTATGCGTTGATTGCAATATTTGTCGTATGCATAGCCAAAGATGCTGAACCAACTACTTGTTTATTGCTTACACAAAATTAATAGCACTTAGACGTGTTTTTATGTTCTGGCCAACCAAGGTGGAAAAATAGGAGAAATATGGAGCTCAGGTAAAATGTAGCTAGTCAGAGGTTGCACCACTGCTTGAATAAACTTTGCAGGAACACATCCAAAACGATAATATGCCAAATCATGTGAATCTTAAGTGGTTTAATAAATACAAGGGAGAGGCAAGGCACACTTTTTCCTTTCTCTTCCTGCTGTAGCTCCTTACCTCATTCCCTGCACTTCCACAACTACAAGGAAATTTTATCTGCCTCTGTTTTGGAGCAGAGCATTGGGCCCAGATGGGGAAAACCTACTCAGTTTTCTGCCTCTTAGCAGCCAATAGGAATCCACTGGCCCATCCAGTAGTACATCCAGCTCAGTGAGGTTAACACCCACACTAGGGTTGGGTGGAGGGACTAAACAGAATCAGTTTACCATGGCTTCTGTCCTTTGTTCTAGCAAACAAGAAGTGAAGATTGGTGTTTGAAAAGATAGGTGCTAATTCCCAGAGGAGTATTACATCCACCATCATGAACCACATGGACCTTGGGAAAGGGGGAGGACTGAAACTCCTGTGATGTTTTCTGGTCTTAGTGGCTACTGCTTTAGTGAAGATTGAAGATCTAGGCAAGGCAAGGAAAATATTTATTTAAACCCTCTAAATGCATTAGTATTCAAAGTCTGTGCGAATCTCCACATTCATGGTTACAAACTTAGAACAAAGGTCCTGAGCTTGTGGGTAGAAAGGTAATGAAAGCTGGCTGATAATGTCTGTTCAGGCATGCATGAAGATTGTAGCATGCTATCTTCCTGCAGTGTCACTACTCATTGCAATTCCCAGTCACTAAGTACAATGAAGCAGTCCAAGCTGATGCAGATTTTGATTATGCCTATCTGTAGGCTAAGGCCAGGGCTTTGTTGTACTCCACTGCTGATGTTGTTCTGATCACGCTTGTCCCTGCTGGACTGACAATTCTTAACCAGCATATATGTCAGCCCTGAGTGCCAGTTGCATCTGTTGCAGGTATCTAGTTTTCTGTCATGAGCTAGTTACAGATACTGGGGTTCCAGTAACTGGATCACAATAAGCAGGTCATGCAGGTGGATGGATGTGGATGTGTCACTCTGAATTTGCTGTGTCCCTCTGAGAGAAGAGAGCCTCTTAGCTTCCTTGAAGACACCCTCTATGTCCCAGCAGCTACACTACACAAATCACATGTCTTTAAGATGCCTTTTTGTCATCTGTCTCCCCTCCTATCAATTTCCTTCTTTTACCCACTCTCTTGCCCCAGACTGTCTTCATTGTCATTACTGTGCATAGGTCTGTTCCAGAGCCCAGATGCACTACAGGAGCAGTACAGATCTCTGTCCTTCCCCGTCTCTTTTGTCCTCATCTGTAATGACAGGATTCCCAGGCTCTCTGGATTCTTGCTTTCCTTCTTACTCTTATTTTTTCTTTTCCCAATTGCCCCCTTCTTTGCTACTTCCAGGGGAGCAGAGTTAGGATTCACCCCACACCGCTATACTATAGCACTGCCTGAAGCCTTGGGCCTTTAGGAACACCATTGATGTGTGACTTATGTGGCTTGATTTCCAAGCACCAGACATGCTCTTCTCATGGTTTTTCATTGCAGTTTTGAAATCAGACAGGTAACCTGTCTTCTCTGGAAAGTCAAGATCAACTTCAAAATCGTGTCTAGTTACATGATAGCTTTGATAGAAGTCCAGCCTCTGCTCTTATTTGCTCTTACAGATACCTCTCCTCAAAGGATAGTGACAGTGTCCCACTTTTAGCGGCACAATTCCCCTTATTTGTCTGTATGTGGCTTCCTTTTTTAAAAAAAAATTATTTGTTTCACATTGACTGTCTAAATGAGTTTATAAAGCAGAAAACAGATTAATTTCTACACAGTTCTGAGGTTTTCTGAGTGCATATTACAAATATAAGTGCAGGCTTTTGTTGTGTGCTAGCAAGCTAATTTAGACTTTTACTTTCTCAGGCTGCTGTATGTCATAGATAATTATGTGAGCAACCAGTGAAGAAGAACAAATGTCTTGTACTCAGTTTTGAGCATTGTTTGAGTATTATACTGTTGTTAATTACTGGAAAATGGCTCCAGGAAAGTGCTCATACAAGACAGGTTAGAATGAGCTGCAGCAGAACACAGAAGAGGAGGAAAAAAAGAAGTGGGAGACAAACTAAACCATCACTGCATTGTGGTTTTCCCTCTTCTGACCACTTGTGAGAGCAGTCTCTACCAGCAGTGGTCAAGAAACTGCAGGTAGAGTTTACATTAAAATGGTAGCAGGATATCAAAGGGCCTCTAGCTTAGAATGCGAAAAGACTTTTAGTTGTTTCTTGCCAGATTTTTTCAGCCTGTGCATTTCACTTTTTAAAAGGTAAGTCTTTTTGTAAGGAAGATTCAGGTTTTCTCCATTAATCAAAAAGCATTGAAAACACACTTTTATCATCAAATATATCCAAACAAGGTCATGGCCTGTAAGTTACTATGGTATTACAAATACCCCCTCTTGCTATTAAAATTGCACTTCATATTTTTATCTTAAGTGGAAGAAGATCAGAAAAGATTATTTATTTTATATTCCAAGTGGATTGATGTGATATTGAGATGTGTAATACATAGTGCAAAGAAAAGCTCATGTCTCTTTCCAGGTCATGATATGGCTGCATATTTATGGATGTTGTTTTCTTACATGGAATGACGTGGTAATTTGAACTGTAATAGAAGTAATCGTTAGATCCAGCTTATTACTACATTTTAATAGATCAGACAAACTCCCCCTATATTGTGTTGAAAACATTTCACCGTCAAAGCTTGGTTTTTTCTGTGGCTACTTTTGTTTAGAAATAATTTAAGCTTGCACAAAGGTGGAGAGTAAAGAAATAACAGATTTTGCTGAAATTTTCCAAACCCCTTTGCCTCTGGACAAAGTGCAAGCATTTGTAGCTGAAATAATTTTCTTTGAGGGAATTAGAGGAAAGCATGGGAAGAGAGAGATAGTAGTGACAGTGGCATTCCACTAGATCCAGTAAGGATTTTATCCTAACTGTGGACAGGCATTTCTGAATGGTGGCAATAAAATTACAAGCCAGACCTGTTTCCTGTTGCCAGTGGCCGAACTTGTGAAGCATATCAGCTGTAATATTGCACAAGTCTTCCTTCTGTATGATTTTTTAATATCTCCGAAGCTCTCTCAGCCTTTCCTCATATGACAGGTGCTCTAATTATTCATCGTCTTTTGTGGCCCTTTGATGGACACTTTCCGCTATGTCCACATCTCTTTTGGACTGGGGAGCCCAGAGCTGGACACTGGGCCGAAATGTATGTCACAAGGGCTGAGAAGAAGGGAAGGACCACATCCCTCAGTCTGTTGGTAACACTCCTAATGCAGCCCAGAAGACCACTGGTCTTCTTTGCCACAAGGGTATGTGGCTGGCTCTAGGTCAGCTTGATGCCCACGAGGACACCACACCCTTTTCTGCCAAGCTGCTCTTCAGCCAGCTGGTTCCCTGTCTATCCTGGTAACTGGAGCTATTCCTGCCCAAATGTATGGCTTGATTTGCTAACTTAATGAGCCAATATTTCCTCATCATAAATCCATACTGACCAGTCTCAATCATCTGCTATCCATAACATAGTTTGCAGGATAATTCGATCCATCACCTTTCCCAGGAACACAGATGTGGCTGATCAGTTTGTAGTTCCCCAGATGCTGCTTCTTTCCTTTCTTGAAGACAGGACTGATGCTTGTTTTTTTGCAGTCCTCAGGACCTTCCTCAGTTGTCACAACTGTTTAAAGATAATTGAGTGTGGCCTTACAGTGACAGTGGCAAGTTCCAGTAGTTCCTGTGGGTGTAACTTATAGGAACTTGTACATGTCCAGTCTGTTTGAATGTTACTTAACCCAATCCTTCTGCACCCAGGGTGAACCTTCTTTGCCCTGGACATAAGAACCTGAGATTCCTGAAGGCTGGTTTTACCATTAAATAAGGTGACAATGGCACTGAATACATTGGCCTTTTCCATATTCTTTGTGACCGAGTCTCCAGTTGCCTTCAGCATTAGGCTGACATTTATCTAGTGTATATTTTACTATTGAGGTATCAGTGGAAGCGTCCCTTGTTTGCTTTTATATTTCTCACCAAATTCATCTCCAGATGGGCTTCCTTCTGTGTAGTCACTTTTATTACAGGATAAGCATGGCTTGTTTGCTTTAGCTTACTTACGGTTTCTGTTGAAAGGGCTAAAGAATAAGAGAGAGAGAAAAAAAAGAGTGTTAGGGGCCTTTTTTTTATGCAAGAGGAAGCATACTTAGGGACATGAGATTCTGATTTTATTATGGCAGACAAGGCTTCAGGTGAAGTCAGAGTTTCTAGGAGCCAAGTTTAAATTCCCTTCAGTCTCTCCTGCCTCTGTGAACAGCTGAGAAGCTCCAAAAGTGCTAGCTCATGAATAAGAAGTAAGAAGCCAGAGACTGGCTGGTTTTTTTCCTCAGTCTCTACCCACCCTGCCAAGATCTCCCAGAAAGAAGAATTATTATGAGCAGACTGATGAGCCAATATGCAAACTAGGGATTTAGCAGTTCGAGTAAAAGCTCCAGATCTTATCTTCCTCCCAGCAGCTGAGTCAACTGACACTTGCTAAACTAAAATTAACTCTTAGATGGTTGACATGTGATCTAACAACGCACAGAAAAAGGATTTGGACATCATTGTAGAAACATAATTGACCCTGTCTGAGCTGAAGATGGATGTGTAACTTATTGTCTCAGCCACCTGGACAAGGAAAAGAGAGAACATACTTAACCACCCATGGTTACCCCAGAGTCTGCCACAGAGCACCAAATGGCTTCCTCCAACTTCTCTAGGTTTTAAGGCGGTGCTTGGGATGTGGGAGACTGATCAGTTATCTGTCAATCTCATGTGAAAATTGAATTGGATCCACAGGCATATCTGATGCCTTTTTCCTTGCTCTTACATCATACAAACAGACAAAAAAGAACACATTTCTATGGGAAACTGGAATTGCACTGAGTCTTTCTGTCCTGAATGGTGCGTTAGGTGGCGGTGTTCACATGTAGAGCTGTTTGCTGTTGCTCCTTGAAATGGACTGTTCCACCTGGCATTTTCGCATGGGAAATTATGCAAGAAGAACAAGATTTATTGTCTCAGGAAAAGAAAAAAAAATAATTACAGTGCTAAGCTCAGGTCTCTGTATGTCTTGGGTAGGTGTTCATACTTGTAAAATAAAACAAACAGAAACTTGCCTTGGGAATATGAAAGTTGCCCAGGTAAATGGGATATAAATTTGCTGTTGAAGTTCAGTGGGAACTCAGAACCCAGCATGGAAACTTTGAACCTGTCATCAGCGCATTTGGGACTGAAAATGTGGGTGTGCACAGGGAATTCAAATTTATCTATGCCTTGCCTAAAGGACTCAAAATGCATAATGAGAAAGTTCGTGAAAAATCCACAAGAAGCTGAGTCATGGCAGATCTTGGAAGAGGATGAAAAGACAAGGGGGTGGGCAGAAAAATAACTTAATGACAAGACAGATTAAATTAGTCTTGTGGGACCATCTTAATGGTCCCTGGGCACAAAGGGCTTGCTGACTGCCTGCTTGCTGCTTCTGGCTCTGGAATGCAGCATCACTTTTGCCTCTTTGGGTGGGAGAAAAGGCTTTTACCTCTGTAATCTGAGAATTTGAGATACAACCCAGCAGCTTTGAGACTGTTTTCCTTAGTAGCCTTAGAGTCTGCAGAATGCCAATGACAAGATTCATTAGAACAGCCACCCCCGGAAGGGGTAGATAATGTTGCATGGAGGCAGAACCCACATACAAAGCCCCAGGGTTCAGATGAAGGACATTCCTCTCAAAATATCTGACACAAGAAATGAGGAAAGATTTGCATTTCCACATTAGATGCAGAAACCTCTGTTCCAATGTATTACTGCAACTGTCAAAATCAACCAGGTCAGATAACTGTGTGCTGTTTCTGCTCAGGTACTGACTTCTAGATGACCATCATCTTCTTATCCGTGCTGGGTTTTACCCATTGCTACTTTTAATGGGCAGCTACAGTAGGAAAATTTCCATCTTGCAATATATGTTTTAAGCTAGTGGGGTTTGAAGTCCTTGATAGCTTTTTTTGGAAAAGAAGAAGTGGTGAGGAATAGGAGCAGGTCCAGTGGCAGAGGTGGCTGTGAGTACTGCAGTTCAGACAAAGCATTTATATTTCCTTTCCTTACTGGCAGCATAATGCTGTATGCTCATATAGTCACTTGAGGGTCTCCTTGCCTGATGAGCCTCAGGTTTCTACTGTGGAAGACTGTCAATAAAGGCCAGCACAGCTGGACAACCAGTGGATAGGGCTGCCTGAACTCAGTTTTTACAAAATAAACAATGTGGGATTGTTAACTTTTTCATTATGTTAACTTTTCTATAAATTTGGCCTTATGATCAACAGAAAACTTCTTACTAGCTTCAGCTTGTAAAATTACCAGGAGGTTTGATTTTGCCCAAAGATAAAAATGGGAATCTACGAGACCAAAAAATACATTTAAGAGACCTAGTTTATGACAGAACCTGGTAGGTAAGAGTATCTTGTTGTCTTTTACAAGAAAAAAATGCCTTCATTTTGGCTTATGCAAACTGTAACTTCATATGCTTCTTTTTCTGTGGTACTAGGCAATTTATCTCAAGTTTTGCAAGGTCTTCATCATCGACTATTTTGAGAAGAATTTCATGTTTACATGATTCTGTTACACATAAATGTGGAAAACGAATCCTAGTAATTCCATATAGGTGAGTTACTTAGCAAAGCATGTCACTTTTAAAGAAATAGAAGTTTATTTTTGCTTCCTCCTGAGTGAATACAGGTTTGAGGCACTTTCTTTAAGTCTCTCCATGTGTAATGAAAATGTTTTCTTGGACCAGAGAATGCCACTGTTCCACAGTCCTGCCCATCAGATTTTCCCCTTTGGTTTTAGAGTGGTGAACCCACTAAGATTTTGTACTGAAAAAGAGATTTGAATGAAATCATGTCTTTTGAGGATAAACACTTGTCTTGGCCTCGGTGGAGTAAAACCTCAAGTTCAATGTTTATGGAGTAATATTTCGTCTTACAGGTAATCACAGGAAGAGATATGTTTTGAAGTCTGCAGTCTCCAAAAACTGGGGTGCATGGGAGGTCTGCTTTCAGGAAATTTGACCTACACGAATGCAGAAGTATCGTAATACAACATCCTTTATATTCCTGTGCTTAACATGAATTCAGGGTTTAAGTTGACTTATAATACCCTTATGGCCACTTCCATCATCTTCAATTTTTGTCTTTTCCTTCTCATGGCAGCAATAAATTTGTGGGAGTATCATGCTCTTGGTCCTTTGGTTTGTATTTTGGTACCTGAGCTTTTCCTGACTTGGAAATGCTGATAGAAACATGAAGATATATTATTTTTAATGTTACAAGTTTTCTGTTTGAGAAGCTGTTTTAACCTGGGTGGCAAATCAGAAATCCCAGCTACTTTATAAATGGTCACTATTTTCCATATGTTGTTTGGATTATCTAGTGTAACTGCACAGGACTTCCTCCGTCTAACTATGGGAAAAATGAAGTGTGAGCTTACCTCACCTGGGTGGACAGATACTACTAGAAAGCAGTATCTTTCTCTTGAACAATGCATACAAAAAGCATGCATCTGAATGAAACAAATCTGTCACTTAGCTGATCACATCGATCCCCTTCCTTCTTTTGCTTTGGATCATACTATTTTGTTTAGATTTTTTTCCTCTCTAATTTTACCAGCCATGTTAAAATTACTCCCTGTTCTGCATCCCAGCATGTACTTAAAGTGTATAATTGTGTATATGCGTGAGACAAAGTCATGAAATTTGAGCCTGGATTTCTGAGGACCAAGTATCGTCTTCTTCAAGGGTAGTCAGCTGGAGATACTTGCCACTGATGGTGTTGTCAGCTTATATAGGAAGTTCCCTTTTGCAAACAAAGGTTGGTACTAGCTTGGTGGCACAAAGTTGAGGGTGGCCTCTGTGCTTGCTATGATAGGCCTGCTTCCCAACAGGCTTGCCAAGCCCCACCAGTAAGACATCATAAGGCTTATCTTTCTCTGCTCACTTAGTACTATAAGGGAGCACAGCGAGGTCATATTGTGAATATGTGTGAAAAATGGATATTGCCTGTCACTCACAGAGCAGGAGCTGTCCTTTATCCTTGTGCCAAAAGGTTAAACCAAACAGAGATTTGGGGATAGGGAGGAGCAGCCTTTGCTTCAACAGGTTTGCTTCTGCTTCTCTCATTTCAGCTTCTTTCAGAGGTTAAGAAACCATGGAATGGGATGAAGAAAATGTCTCTGAAAGAATTCTTGTCTGTGGGGATACTGTGGGCAGAGATACCACACAAGTACTTTCTCTGTCTCCATTCTTAGTCATTATGTCCTAAGAATGGTTGCCTTCCGGAAGCGCATTTTAGTTTCATCAGGTACCTGATGTCAATAAGGATCAGTTTATGCACCTCAGGGGCTGATGAATGCTGCAGTGATCTGGACCTATAGGAGGAGTAGGATATCTGGTTTGCAGTTTGGCTCTCATCTAATTAAATTATTTAAGATAGTACTCTGCGTTCTCTAGGTTATTGGCTGGGTCTGGCACACACTGAACTTTTCAGCTCTTTGCTGCAGAAGGCTGTGGAACTGACTTGGGCCATGCATGTCCCTGCTCCCCAGGCCATCAGGAATTCTCCTTTACTTGTGTTTGCATCTTCTTAGGGAGCACTGGCAGTTTTGAACCCTTCTCCATGGGTTTATTAGCTCACAGACTGCTATTGGAGGGCACTTTGAGTACTGAAAGCGTAGGAGAAAAACCCTGCCATGGGAGTCATGTAAAGAGGGATGAACTGTTAGGTTTTGCTAAAGCTTCTCTTTTTTAGTTAGTGAGTGGCATAGTCAGCAGCCTCATGTCATGCCTTTTTTACAGGCCAGTAACTCTTGGCCAGTCATCTACAGGCGTTCTATTCACGCTTCTGGGGCATTTTATATGAATTTATCTGTATAATCTTTGGAAGAAGTCTAAGAAGAATGACAGCAGATGATCCATGCCATGGGCATTTTCAGGAAGTTTCTAAAATAATTCTAAGATCTGTACCTCCAAAGTATTCTTGAAATATTTGTTTCAGTCACCAGAGAGTCTCTGGCACCAAAAGTCAATCTGAGCACTTCTAGTTTGCCAGAGATAAACATCCTGTTTTATGATGTTCCCAGTGGCTAGAATCATTTGTGCCATTTTGTGGTTGTACAGTTATGATCATGTGCTGTAGCTGTTCCCACCACTTCTTGGAGGTCAGCAGTCCAGATCAGGTTTCCTAACACACATTTTGGTTTTTTAAATGTATATCCAGTGATTGGCTGTCTTGGAATATGTGTATCTGGTAATGTCCTGGCATGTTTCTGAGGCAGATGAGAAGTGCCATCTTTCTACTAAGAAAAACACAGAAATGGAAAAATTATGTGGGCTAGGAGGTTTGCCTTTACATGGCTCTAAGTGGCGGTCAAAGAAATTTATGTATCAGCCTGGAATTGTGCATTTTATTGAAATTTGGAGAGGAACATAGTTTTCTTCAGTCTTACAATATCACTTTATAAGAAAAATAGAAGTTTTGGAACAGAAACAGAGCTTCTGTTTTGCAGTATTTTCTTGTTCATTTCACTGGGGGCAAAAAATACTCAGTCTCACTGTAGCTTCAGTTTGGGTTTAGGAGCCTCTGCTGAAATCCACAGTCCAAGCACAGTTATATAGATGAAAACACCTCTGTGTGCACTGCCAGTAGAAGCTGCAAGCAGGAGACATGGATTTCATGGCAACAGCAGTAACTTGCGTTCTGCAAGACTGACTGTTGCTACCAAGGAAGGTCACGAGTGCTCAATGCATGTCGAAGTGTGTGAACTGGTCTGCTAATGCACATTTGTCAAACAACATTGTCAGTGTATTGGTGGTTGCAGTCCCTGCATGCCACCTCCTTTCAGTACAGTTTAAAGGCTGGAGTCATCTTTAGACTCCAGTAGGGTGCATGGCTGAACTGGTGCATACAACAGCTTCTTAGTTTCTTTTTGAGCTCAAACATAGAAGAGTAGAGATTCATGGCAGGGGATGCCCTGCCAAAATAAACTGACCTCTCAAAGGCTTCTCTTCACCTAGTAGTGTGAGGATAATGCAGGGCTGTGTATAGAAAGAAAAGAGCAGGCTTTCTGATAGGTCCGGGACAGGTGGTACTGTCTTTGAGGGGACATTCAAGTGTGTTAGGCTAAAATAGAAAACAGGTGAAAGAGGCCTACTCCCTGTCATGTAACTTTGGGTTAAGTCTTCCTTGCAGCATAGCTGCTTGACCTTGGAGCAAATCTATCTGGTGTTTTACAGTTGCTATTAATGAATAGGTCTCTCACACACCACCAAGCTCTTTCTGTGATGGTTCCCAGAACAGAGGCAGAAGTGCTGACTCTAGGGAGGCTCCTGGTCGAGTCCTGTACTTAAGACCTTCGCCCTTCTATCTTTTTCTTTTTATTATTTTGCAGCTACCTCAGGTTGAGCATGTAGATCCCCTGGTCCGCCCCCAGCACTGTCTCATAAAGCATGCATGGCCCACCTTTTTGGATAGCAAACACTGGCATCCCCTAATCCTTTTATGTGCCTGGCCTGAGTGGCTCCAGTTTGATCACATCTTGTGAACAATTAGATATCACATACCTGTTTGTATTTGTATGCATTCATTTTACATATATCTATTCATTTGGTCTGTTCTTTTTTGCACAATGTTAACACACTATTTTTCTTTCACATGCAGACATAACTAATTGCATCAGCAACAAAAGGCAAACATTCCATGTGAAAGCCTGTATACATGACTGATAAAAGATAGTCTTATCACTCCATCAAATTAAGAAGAATATTAAGTCCTATCTTCAGGAAATCACTTGAGCAAGTTGACTGATTAAAATGGGATTCATCTATATGCTACAGTAATTTCCTACATGCCAGTCTAAGTCATTGTTCTGAGCATGGGTAACTGAAGATTGACATGGAGTAGTGTGTTTGATGGTGTGGTGTGGGCTGCTATGCACTAGCTCACTCTTGAAATGCATGAGGCTGTAAGCTCTTAAACTGGCACGAGTATTTTAACACTATAGGTTACCCTATAGTTTTCTTATCTTTGTCTCGTCCCTTTCCTCCTGAAGGACTTGGATTAGGAAAGCATGAGTTCAAGAGCCATTTGCTGGTGTGGCATGAGAAATCCACATTTTGTTGTCCAATTCATTGAATCCATTTTGGAGTGAAAAATCATAAATCCCTTGTGTTTAGTTTCCTGTTAATCTTGTCATTGTTGGACTTCCCTTTATATCACCTTGCTTTCCCTGGCTATTAGAATAACTTTTGATTGTTTTATTGCCATGTATTTATGAAGAATATTAGCAGAAAAATAGTTTTTCTGAAGTTATTTCTTAGTTTTAGCATTGCTTACATCTACAGACACAAGGGAATACCCTAAGTCATTTTCTCAAGCCTAATTTTAATTGATGTAGGCTGTAAAATGATGAAATGTTTTCAAGAAAGCTAGATCTGTGAGGGACTGTGCAAGACCTCTGTTGTCCATCTGCTCAGCAGCTGTGTCTTGTGAGGTGTTAAGATGAGATAGTTGATGTCAATTAGGGTGCAGAGCATATAGTCTTTCAGGAACAACGCTTGCACCCTTTGAGTAGTCAGTTATTCATGGGCTGAGCAGCCACCACATCTGTCTGAAAATGTTAGGTAGCTAAGTCCTGAAACTTGTCAACACAACTGGAGTTTCTGTCCCCAGTGGCTTATACAGAAGGAATGAAAAAGGTTCATTTAAGTCCTTGGCTTTCAGAGCTATTTTCCACTTTCTGCAGCTGGATGATTCTTAATAGTTTAAAAATGCCTAATGATGTTCACTGACATCTCAGATAGTGCACTTATAATGCCAGAGGATCTTAAAGTAGTGTACATATTGTTGCCAGATTTTATTTGGTTTGCACCACCACCAGTTGCAGTCTTGGTGTTGCCTCTGAACAAGTGTCTTCCAACTTAATCCCTAACTGCCCCAAGAAATCCACAGTGGCCTGATAATACAACAGCCTGCAGGATCAGAGTCATTTCAATCGCACCTGCATTTTAGAAAGACGGAATGTGGTAACCGAGATGACCTTGGGAAAGTTCAGCAATCATTTTGAGAGATCCTGTGTTTCTGGTGCCTACTGGTGGAAAGTGATAAAGCACTACCTGCCCCATGTGCGGCATGCCTCCTGTGATAAGGATGGATTTTGTTGTTCTTACTCTTTCCCTGTGCTCCTTTTGTTCTGATGTAATTTTTCTCTTAATTGCAGGTCACTTTATGGGCAACAACACAGTGATTGATGTTTTGAGAAGAGAAGGATACAAAGTAGAACACACTCCAGCTGGACAAGACATCAAAAAGTAATGCACGTTTTTATTTAGCTGAGCAACCATTGGAAGGGTGGGTTTGTAAAGAATCACGAAGAGGCAGTGGCAGCTGAAACTATACCAAACACTGAGCTGGGCTCCCTCTCTCCTCCCCAGCACTTTGCTTTTGTCTCCTATTAACTAGTTTGGAAACAGGATTTTGTTTGTTTTGTTTTGGATTTTCAGTGATTTATTTGGAGGAGATGGGGCTGGTTGTTTGGTTTTCATTTTGATAAAACAAAAGTATTTCCCCCTGTAGGTTTTTAACTCTTAAACTAACAGCCATAGAACATACATGCTTGATTCATCAAACCTGGATGCTATCTCACATAGGCTAGCAGGCTCTTCTTTCCTCTCTTTTAAGTGTTTAACTGCTCTCTGCCTTTTAACATTCTCCTTCTCTTACACTGCTGGTTTTGATATGTTCTGATTACCGTCCCTCAGTCTGGAATCTGACTGCCAGAGTCCACCCAGTCTCTTTTCAAGCTGTCTCCATGACTGATTGCTTTCATATCCCCTGCTCTCTTCTGTATTTTTAAGCCAAGGTATTTGGTGTTCTGCTTCATTGTGCAGCTGTCCTTTGGGATATACCTTTACTGCCTCTTTTTATTTTTCTCTGGGTACTTCTATCCATCTCCATGGTTTCAATCATTACAGAATGCTCCTCCTCCACTCTCTGCTAAGAACTGCATGTATTCTTGCCTCACTTCCTCCTGCACTTGTTGCCACCAGCTTAGGCTCTGCCATCTTTTTCTCTCACATCTCTAGACTCTTGTCAAACATGTGCTCTTGTACATCTCAGATATCCCCGCTCTCCCTCACAGTAGCTGCTACAAGGCATTGTGGAAAGAAGACTTGATCTCAATTATACTACTGACTCACTTTTATCTTCTTTGCCAGGCATGCTCTCCTTTGCTGCTTACATTTCTGTTCCTCATACCCAGCATTTCTAATATGAGGCTTTCTGGCACGGTGATAACCTTTTGTGCAGGCGACACCATGCAAAATCTTGGCCTGTGCTGGGGCCCCACAGATGTGGTGCAAAATAGTAACGCGTTTTTCTCATGCTCTGGTAGCTTCACCTTTCTCTTTGCACCACTTTAGATGCCTTTTTCAGACCGTGAGATTCAAACACTCCAGGTCATGGTTTTGCTATGATTTTTGACAGGGAAATACATTGTTGACTCATTGTTTCATTGCAGTGAAACAGACTAAGCCAAGATTCATTCCCATGATTACATGAACGCAGCCTCCAACCCTGTTGCTACCAATGGGCAGGCAGTCAGACATGGGGAATCAGTCTGTACTTAAACACAAGACTTAATGATCCTGTAACACTTAAGTCAAGCTAGGCAATCCAGCACATCAGTGTTTATGAGGATAATAAAAAATCCTGCCTTCACTGATATTTTTGTATTTGTGAGGGTTTTTTCCCCTCAGAACATTCCTAGCTTAGGTATTCCTAAGAGAGTCATAGTGGCTTTTTAAAGTTTATAGGAAGAGATCTTAATATGAACTTGAGAATAAACAAAATCCAGTGCTACTCTGCAAAGGTGGAGCTGCAAAGAAATCAAGGGCAGACAACTGTGGAAAGGAGAGTTAGATATTCTTAAGTATCAGTGATACTTAATGTGGCTGGGCATCTAGCTCTCTGACCACATCACATGAGTTCATTGTACAGTCAGTGACTCTTATGCGTTTAAAAGCCCTCAATCTGGCATTGATTGCATCTCAAAATGATTCATTACGACTACTAGAAACAAGTCTTTCCTAGATTCTTGATTTTAAAGCTGAGTGAAGAAGCTGAAGAAAATTGCACTTTAGTAATTTCTTTGAGAAAAGTCGTTAATCTTTCTGGATGACTTGGAAAATGATTTAAAAATATGAAACAAATTTCAAGAAAAATCTGAGTTCTGAAGCTCAAGAGTATTTGAGGTGAGGTAAAGACCTGTGGCAAGAGTATGACAGAGTTACGAAGGAAAGGTGATGGAAAGTTTCACCTGATTGCTACCCTGATCTTGTTCTAGAAGGAAATACCAGGGCAGTCTGTGTCAATAAACCCAGCCCAGGCCATTTAAGTGTGGAAACATACCCAGTTACTGTACTAGATAGCAATGCTGCACACAGTCCCCTCAGTACCTGTGGGCTATTTCACAGGGCGAAATTGAGAGAGGAAAAAACTGGCAAATGGTTGAACAGAAACAGAGCATTCAAATAGCTGTTCTGCTGTTGGATACATTAGGGGATGTTAGCTGAGTTGTCTTAAAACAAGAGGATAAGGAAGTCTGCAGTTGTTTCCCTTCCCTGCAACATGGCATTGTGCAGTAGCAGCACAGTCTACTTCTTCCTGTGCTCTGGCTAGACAGAAAGCCCCCTCTGAGGTGTCCTTAGATATCTGTGTGTAGGAACACATAAAGATGTGGGATCATTATTTATGTTTTCCTGTAACAGGCAGACTGCTGGATACAGTCACATAACTTCACCTGCAGACAGGGCTGCCTAAAGTGTCCTGTCCATCTGCAGGGAAAAGGGAATAAGTGCCTGTAGTGCAGTGCAGAGACAGGAGGCTGCTGCAGGAGAAGTCAGACATCATTCAGACAGATCTGACCTAGTAGCTAGTTTTTTGAGTTCTAATCAGTGAATTTAACTATGTAAAAAATTTAATAAGAATAGATGGGTTAGTGATCAGTACTCTACTATTTACTGTGCTTGTAATTAGTATAGGATACAAAAAGAACATTGCTTAAACCTACTAGAAAAGTCTTAAATGTTACACACATGCAAAAAATGGAACGCACAAATCCATTAATATGGTGTGTCAGGAAAAGGATCTCTCAGTCTCAAGGGGTAACTTTGAGAGACATGTGGAAGCCCTGGTCGTCGCAGATATTTGTAGTGTAAGGTACTTGATTTGTAGTCAGATTTCCTGCTATGTTAATGCAGTTTTGGATGCTTATCAGCCCAGTCTCCAGCCAAACTGTTTTTGCATTTTTCTGTGTGTTTGGCAATGAGTTCTCACTGATAGCCTCACACAATAGATTTAACTTCAGTTAGGTCTGGTTGCTGAGCATCTACTGGGACCCAGGCTTGGCTGGTTCAAACAGAAGGAAGGCATCTGTCACAGAGGGCTCCTTCATGCCAGACAAGAAAGGCAAAAGAGGTGCTCCAATCATGCAGCAGCACAAAGGACATTTTATAAACAGCACTGCAAGTTCAATCAAGTTCCTATTATTTTGGTTTTTAACCATTCTTCCTGATTTTATAATGTATATATATTGTAAAATGTTCATCATATAATCACAGTCTTAGTTAAGGTACTTCCTGAGAGAGGGAACTGGCTTTGGAGTAGAAAGACATGAAAGACATAGAATCATAGAATCACCAGGTTGGAAAAGACCTCTTGGATCATTGAGTCCAACCATTCCTATCTGCCACTAAACCACATCCCTAAGCACCTCATCTACCTGTCTTTGTAATGCCTCCAGGGATGGTGGCTTAACCACCTTCCTGGGCAGCTTGTGCCCGATGACCCTTTCTGTGAAAATTTTTTTTACTGATATCTAGTCTGAACCTCCCCTGGCATACCTTGAGGCCATTCCCCCTTTTCAGGTCCCCTGTCACTTGGGAGAAGAGGCCAGCACCCTCCTCTCTGCAACCTCCTTTCTGTATGCGTTTTCAGTTGCTCAGTCATTCCTTGGCAGAATTACCTGCAGAAAGTGTTGCAAATGAGGTTATGTATAGGGGTGTCTGTTCTTAATACTGTTCTGATGCTTCAGGTATCAGAATAATGTTTGGCCTTCCAGGATGGAAGTCATCCTATCCTATCTGTGCCTGTAGCAATTCCAAGCTTTGTCATGGCATGGCCCTGAGATTGGTAGGGGAGGCTGCAGGCACCAAGACATTCCTAATTTACAAGAGAGGGATGGTGCCTATGACGTTCACACTTAAGGTACAGACACAGTGAAGAGAAATTGGAGAAAAGGGAACCATATGTAAAGGACCTTCATATAGATCAAATCGTGTCACAGGAGACAACTAGGGGGAAGTGGTCATTCTGTAAGGTGGAGTTAAAGAGCGGGTGATATGAAGATGTTGTAGAGGAGAACTGAATGTTCATGATACTTCAGAGGCGATAAAGTGAGAGTGTGACTATTCACAAGGATATTAAAAGCAATCAACAGCTCAAGGCCCATCCTATGCCAGTCTCAGTCACATACATTTCACCACATGACCAGTCTGTGATTTTCCTTGCAGGAAATAAGAGAAGATTCTCATCATTTTCTGTGTACTCTCCCCTTCATGTTCTAGTCCAGAACTCAATTTCTCCTTCTTCAGGATGGACCCTCTTTATTTTCTGTTATAGAGATGTGCTCACAGTGATGGGCTAGCTTGAAAGCTGCAGCAAATCTGAAACAATGTCTCTTTTTGGACCTTCTTTCGACGTTGCAACACAGAAAGGAAACTTGCCATAGTTCTGTAAAGATTTCACTGATTCAAGCCAGGTTTCTGCACAGTGATCTGTGGTTCCCTGTTACCTTTCTGAATTACAGCTCAAGCCAGTCTATCTCCAATTCTGTCTTGCTACAGAAGACTGCTGTGTCTCTTTTCTTTATGAAGTATCCATAAAGATCAGGTAGATATTTGTGTCATGCTATGTGTATCCACAGAGTGGATTGAGCTTGTGAGTTTGTCTAAGATACTTGTGAACAGGCGTAGAGGGGGAATATCTTTGTTCCAAACAATAAGAAGTGTGGGTCAGCAAAGCCATGAGTGGCTAGGAAACATGAACATTTCATGCTCCTTGGAGTGCTTATTTGAGTGGCAGGACAGCATTATCTCCTTTTGGAGATCAGCATGGAAACAGTAAATGCTTACATTAGAGGTTAATGCTGCAACAGTGAGTTGAGCTCTGGTCTTTTATGTGTCAGGTGTGTCCCCTAACTTGATATTTTATAAACACTATGTAGTCAGTGCCCTGTACCCTATAGCTTTATGAGAGAGAAAATGAGATGATGGTGAACTTGGCACTGTCACAGCTAGTCTACTTCCAATTACTACAGACTAGATGGCCCAAAGGATTTCATAATAATGAAATAATGAAACAATGAGCCATTTCCTTCAAAGATGGTAATTTGCAAGATTTATTTCTGCAGCCATAACCGCAGTCACTGCTGAGTGGCTAGCTCATTACTTACTTTCTCCACAAGTGAGAGCTGTTGATCTAGGACTGGCTCCTTCAGTTAGTGTGCCTTATTTATCTATGCCCCTTTCCCCTGCCCCTCAATGGCTCTGAGCAGGAATTGCCGACAGGAATAATCTGGTCTGTGTTCTGCAGCATGTCAGACTAGAGTAGGAGTGTGGTTTGTTCTCCTCTGACTTTGAGGGTGACTCCTTTTTTGCTTCCTTCTAGATACACAAAGTTATTCCAAGGAGTTATTCCACTCTGATCCAGACTGCACTCTTTCCTCAGTTCCAGATTGCATCTTTTCCAAAGCTTTTTTCATTAAAGAGGACTATTTGGATCAGAATATTCACTTACAGAAGGGGGAAAGAATACAAGGCAGAGAAATAAGCATGTAGCCAATATGTCAGGGAGAAACACCTGGTTTATATGTGCTTTGATGGTATCTATATCAGGATTCAGCCTCAAAGCCATTTCAAATACTGTCTGTGTTCCCTCCTTCTTCCCGCAGAAAAAAACCCAAAACCTTGTTAGCCTTTTCATCATCACCAGCACACAGCCCCTATGTCACCTCCCAGGAGCTCCCACTGCCGTTGCACACCCGGAAGGAGGAGGATGAAGAGCTTCTGCCTCACCTACTGCTCCCTGATGGCATTGATGTGCGGGAGAGGGTGGACAGGAAATACAAAAAGAAGAAGAAGAAGCAGAAGAAGCAAAGAATACGACAGTTTAATGACCTCTGGGTTCGCCTTGGAGAAAGGTAGCTAACTGCTGGGGAGGGAGGAGGGTTTGTCATGCAATCTGGTCCTTCACGTAAACTAATTAATCCAGTATGCCAAACTCCTGCAGGGGCTAGATAGATGCCGAGGGCAGGATCTGGACTTCTCCTTTCATTGTGATTTTTGCTGAAACATTTATTTAAGGCTGTTTGTGCTTTCTGTGACAAAACAGCTTCTTCCACATGATTAGGTTTCTGGAAAATTAGGCATAATAAAAGTGAAAGTCTTGTCCTGACCACTTTGCATTTGGGTTTGAAGAATTGTGAGCATTATGGTAATCCTCTTGATAACAGAAGTCTGGGTCCAGTAGTAGATGGTACATATCAAAACCTTGGACCTTTACCCAATAGTTGCTGCATATGTGGAAATTGTCTTATCTGGCATATGTGCTTCTTGCATTTGGACAATATTTATGCAGTAGTTCCAGTCTTTGTATTCTTCCAGTCATAAAAAGTATGTGAGCCTCATGACATTACTGAAGATCTAGAAAGGGGAATGACAACCTAATGGATGATGGAGATAATATAAGAAATCAAGTGTATTATGCAGCAAATTTTCACAAATATCCCCTATTTTTCACCCAGAAGACCTACAGGATCTACAGCAGCCTGCAAAAAAGCCAGCTTCTCTCTCTAGCTATACTTAGGCCTGTGGCTGAGTGTGTGCTTTAATGTTTCTCTCTTGTCAGGTAACACGCAGACCTGGGTCTGTTATCTTTTGTTCTTTGTGTCCCTGTTTGTATCTCTGTCATACTCAGGTTGAAAGCACTTTGGTTTTGTAGTTCTGTAAAAAAACAGACAAGCCAGGATGATAGAGAAAAGCCAGCAGTTCTTGACATGAACCCCCTACATTCTCTCTCTCTCTCTTTTTTTTTTTTTCATCTAAAGAATATTTCTTCCTGCCACTCAAGGAACTAAGTATATCAGTGTTCTCCTGTGCCTCTCCTGTCTCATCTCTGTGTCCCAGCTGTACCACTGCTTTGCGTAATACATTGCATAGGCTGCCTGAAAGCAGGAGCGGCAGCTGTGGTTCTGTTCTAAGCAGTCAGCCATTGTCAGACTTTTTAGACCAGATTCCTTTTCCTCTTTTCTAGAATGGCTTTGTGCTCTCTCTCTGTTCCTACTTCCAACCTAAATGTGAGTAGTTTGGAGAGTAAGTCACACAAATGCACATGGAGGTTTGCATGCCTGCTGACAGGTCTACACACAGTCCAAGGTTCACCAGTGCACAAATCCTTATGTCAATCATGTTTGATTTTGTATTTTAATGTATCACTAACTTTCTATTAATATAGTTGATATGGGCTGTATGTGCATAGGATTTTGGAGCTTCTGTTGATACTCTGCTTAGCTGAAAAGTTAAGAATGATTTGGAGTCTTTATGATCTCAATTTCCCACCCTACCTGCACACTGACATGTTCAGTTTTTCACAGAGAGCTGTTCACCTGAAGCTCAAGGGAGTGAGCGGGTCCCCTGATGTGAGATATGCAGGCACTTGAAGCATTAGTTCCTTCAGAAGAAGAGGCATAATGCAAGGACGTGCTATTGTGACTAAATTGGAGGCACGTTAGGGCAGCAT
The DNA here is from genome assembly GCF_032191515.1 of Phaenicophaeus curvirostris. Classification (NCBI taxonomy): domain Eukaryota; kingdom Metazoa; phylum Chordata; class Aves; order Cuculiformes; family Cuculidae; genus Phaenicophaeus; species Phaenicophaeus curvirostris. The sequence continues at coordinate 23,355,251 of NC_091431.1, forward strand.
ACTGGATTGCAAATATTGCAAGACAGTGGTGAAGTAAAAGCAAAGTTAATGATGACAGCTTAGGAAACTACTGCATAAATATGGGAGCAGCAAATAACTCATTTCCTTTTCTTCTTTTGAAATGTTTCCTTTTTTCCCCTACTAATTAAGTCATCCTTTGTGCCAGAAACTTGCCCAGGCAGTAGGTAAAAAAATCTTTTTAGGGGTGAGGCTTTAGCATCAGAAAGCTTGAAAGTCTCGAGATGGAACTGTTAGATGACAGTACTAGAAAAGACAAGCAAGTCATGCTTATTGCTGTCTGGGACATTAGTGTGCCTTTACTGCAAAGGCAAAGCCGTGAGGCAGCTGTCATTCATGCATAGACCTCACTCATGCTCTGGATTTTGTCTTTGTAAAACACGGGGAATCATCACCCCCCCGTGCCCTGACACCACGTGCAAGCAGTCCCTGCTGCTGGAGTAGACTGCCTGGAGAGGATTGAGCTGAGCTGATAGCCCCACCTCGTGGCACAGCAGTAGTGTGTCCCCATGGAAATCCTGCATCTCTGGGCTCAAGCTCACATCCCGTAGGGAGTCTCAGCCCTTTCTATAAGCATTCACAACTTTCCTCCTGTGGGCCTGGAAATGTAAAAGGTGCAGCTAAAGTCATTTAATACAGTCTTGTAGTAGGCTTGGCAGAATTGCTTTGTTTCCTGCTTCTGTATGCATCAGCTGTCAGCTGTATTTCTTTGATGTGCTGCCAGCTGGCTTCTCTCCCGTTACTGTTCAAACCTTCTGTGAGGTCCCTTGGTTATGGAAGGGTAAATGCTTTTAAAAAAGATACTAATAGCCTTCAGTTTCCCAAAGTGTTTTTGCTTAATGCAGCTGGCCAAAATGAGGCAAGAATGGTGCAGAATGGCTGGGGAGCAGGTGCAGGAGAAATTATTCTTTAGTACTTGGCAGGTAGACTAGCCTTTAATTTTGTGCGAATTTGTCTTCTGGTTCCACACAACACCATGAGGCCCTGGGGTGTATGTCAGCCTTATAGCTGTGGAGTCATGCATAACTTTGTTTCCACTGCTGATGACAACAATGCTGATGTAGTACCTGACTCTTCTGATGCTTGACTTGCTGTGCTGTGGAAGCTCCCCCAGTTTAGGACAGCTGCTGTTAACAGCCTGGTGCATACAATTTTCTGTCCTTCATCACATGTTGCTATGATGGGAGCTCAGCATCACGTAGGCTCTGACACAGGTCTTTTTCATCACCACCTCAGATTCCTCACTACAAGTGAGAGGTACTCTGGAATGTGGTGCTCTTCTACCAGAGGCTCTAGTATGCATTTCTGGAAGTGGTTCTTTTTCTCCTTAAAGCACTGCTTTAAGGAATTACTGCTTGTAATTCCTGACCTGTGGGAGGGAAGATGCAGCATAGGAACAAGTTTGGTCCATGCTAAGATGCGTGTACAGAAGCATGGCAGAGAAAATTAATTCAGCTGAAAGCAGGTACCTCACACTTGCTGTGCTCAGTGTCAGTGCAGTGACGTTCTTCTGCAACAAAGCTTGGTTTGTTCTTTTATGTATTTTCTGCTTAGCTGAAGGGCTGATTACAGAGCACTAGGAATACAGTTATCTTACCCACCCTACTGACTGCATTGGAGTGTACAGTTTGGCTAGGTAGACCTGAGTATAGGCCAGGTGTTTCAGTACTATCTTCACCCATCTCAGTCTCTTGCCTTTTACCCCTCAAGACAGCATCACATTTCAGCTAGGCAGCACCCTTACCCCCACAGGGTGACATGGGACCTCCCCACACCTGTGAGGAAGGGACAAGGCAGTGCTCTGCCATTAGGACACGGTCCTTTGGTAAGCATGGAACCAGTGTGACAGAACATTCCCAGGAGCCCAGAAGACTCATTGTGGGGCACAGAGACTGATCACCTCCTGCTCTGTGGGCATTGGGCAGTTCTAAGCTACGTCTGGACTGACATTCTTCTCTTGCCTTGCAGTGCTACCGACCCTCCTCCCCGGATCCGCATCATTAATGGCTACATCACAGTTGAACCACAGCCCCAGGGCCACGGACGGTCTAGACATACTCGCACAGATACCGGGAACACTCGCCAGCTTTCCCATTCTCTCTTCCTCTTGCTGCTGACTTTGACTTTGAATATGATCATGCTGCATTGAAGCACAGGGCAAGCCAAGCTTCAGGGCTTTCACCTTAGAAAGTGAAAAAGAAACCTATGTGGAAAAAAAAAACAACCAAAAATAGAAGACTGAGTGGGACACCTATTCTTTAGCGTGTTCTTGAACTGCCTCCTTTTCCTGAATCTGGATCATTAACACTATTAACTCATTTGACCTGCCAATTACAGGAGAAGATATTTTATTGGAAGTGTCATTTGTCCTTCTCTTGCAGAAGAATGATTTCATGTTATCCCATAATACTTTGGGGAAATTATGATGTTGCTATAACATAGCTGCTGTTTAGCTATAGGAACCTAGCTAAAGTACATTTTTTTTCACCTTCAGTGCCTTGTAAGAAGATTCACACACCACTAACTTGTTTATTGGAACAGAATGTTTTGGTCACATGAGCATAGCTGGCAAAGAGAGGTTGGTTATTTTATGTTTCTAAATTCTTGCTTGTTAGGGCTCCAGATGACACCACCAGATTCACTACACCACCTTCTACAATAGAATAAAACAGTAAAGACCTGTAAACAGAATGTTTCTGCTGTCTGTTTGCCGCTGTTGCAATATCACAGAATCGCAGAATGGCAGGGTTGGAAGGGACCTCTGGAGATCATCTAGTCCAATCCCTGCAAGAACAGGTTTACCTTCATCAGGTTGCACAGAAATGCACTCAAGCAGGTTTTGAATATCTCCGGAGAAGGAATTTCCACAAACCCTCTAAGTAAAGGTATTCCTCATGTTCAGGTGGAACTTCCTGTGTTCCACTTTGTGCGCATTGCCCCTTGTTCTTTCGTTGAGCACTACCAAAAAGGGCCTGGCCCCATCCTTTTGACACCTGCCCTTTTGATATTTGTAAGCATCGATAAGATCCCCTCTCGATGTTCTCTTTTCCAGGCTAAACAGACTGAGCTCACTCAGCCTCTCCTCACAGGAGAAATGTTCCAGTCCCTTAATCATCTTTGTGACACTCTGCTGGACTCTTTCCAGTAGTTCCTTGTCTTTCTTGAATTAGGTAGCCCAGAACTGGACACAGCACTCCAGATGTGGCTTCACTAGGGCAGAGCGGAGTGGGAGGATAAACTCCCTTGACCTACTAGTTGTACTCTTCTTAATGCACTCCAGGATACCATTGGCTTTCTTGGCCCTTAGCACACGTTGCTGGCTCATGGTTATCTTCTTGTCCATCAGGATTCCCAGCTCCTTCTCTGCAGAGCTGGTTTCCAGGAGGTCAGCCCCTAACCTGTGCAACATGGCCTTCTGGTGTAACACCCACCCTTCCCAGTTTTGTGTCATCAGCAAATTTGCTGAGGGTACACCCTGCCCCTGTAGCCAGGTCACTGATGAAAATGTTGAACAAGACTAGACCCTGTACCAACCACTGGGGAATACCACCACCTACAGGCCTCCTACTAGGTGCCACTGATCACAATCCTTTGAGCTCTACCATCCAGCCAGTTAGTGATCCACTTCACTGTTCTCTCATCTAACCCACACTTCCTAAGCTTGCCTATGAGCATGTTAAGGGAGAGAGTGTCAAAACCCTTGCTGAAGTTGAGGCAGACAACAGCCAGTGCTTTCCCCTCATCAACCCATCCGGTTCTGCCATCACAGAGGGCCATCAGGTTGGTTAAGCATGAATCCCTTGGTGAATCCATGTTGACCACTCCTGGTATTAAGACATTTCAGTACTTAAAGGGGGCTTATAAGAAAGATGGGGGGAAAGTTTTTAGCAGGGTCTATAGCAGTAGAGCAAGGGGTAATGTTTTTAAACTAAAAGAGGAGAGGTTCAGACTAGAGATAAGGAAGAAATTTTACCCTGAGGATAGTGAAACAGTGGAACAGGTTGCCGAGAGATATAGTAGATGCCTCACTCCTGGAAGCATTCAAGATCAGATTGGATGGGGCTCTGAGCAACCTGATCTAGTTGAAGATGTCCCTGCTCACTGCAGGGGAGTTGGACTAGATGACCTTTATGGTCCCTTCCAACCAAAAACATTCTATGATTCTATGATAGCTTTCTTTTCCTCCAGACGCTTGGAGATTCAGAATGAGCTAGATCCTTACCTTTCCAGGGATGGAGATCAGGCTGCCTGGCCTGTAGTTTCCTGGGTCCTTCTTCTTACCCTTTTTGAAGACTGGAGTGATGCTAGCTTTTCTCCAGTCCTCAGGCATCTATCTCTCCTTTCTCCGTGATCTTTCAAAGATAATGGAGAGTGGCTTAGAAGCAGCATCTACCAACACTCTAACCATTTGTGGGTGCATTCCACTGGGGTCCATGGATTTGTAGGTGTTGAGTGTGCCTAATGATCTCAAACCTGATCCTCCTTGACCGAGGGACATTCTTCCTTTCTCCAGACTCTCTCTTTCCTCCAGGGTCTGGGATTCCTGAGGGGTGGCCTTAGCAGTAAAGACTGAAGCAATGAAGGCATTCAGTAATTCTGCCTGTTCTGTATCTTCCATCGCCAAGGTAAACACCTCATTCAGCAGCGGGCCTACATTTTCCCTATACTTCCTTTTGCTACAGATGTATTTGAAGAAGCCCTTCTCATTGTCCTTGCTGTTCATTGGCTCTTCCATCAACCGTGTCAAAAAGTTATCAGCCATGCTCTGTAGCAATACCTTGGACTCAGTGTGCCTGGCTGTCTTTCTAGCAAATACAAGGTGGCTGAAGTCCCCCATGAGAACCAGGGCCTGTGATCATGAGGCAACTTTCAACTATCTGTAGAAGGCCTAATCAGCTTCCTCTTGCTGATCCAATAGCCTGTAGTAAACACCCACAACAGTGTCACACAAATTAACCTGCCCGTTAATTCTTGCCCGTAAGCTCTCAACTTGTTCTTTATCCACCCCTAGACATAGCTCAATACATTACAGCTGCTCTTTCACTTCAAGAGCAACTCCACCACCTCACCTTGCTGGCCTATCTTTTCTAAAAAGTGCATTCCAGTCATGTGAGCTACCCAACCATGTCTCTGTAATTGCAATGAGGTCACTGCCCTGCGACTGCACACAGATCTCTTGTTTCTTCCTGTTTATTCCCCATGTTGTGTATGTTGGTGTACAGGCATTTCAGGGAGATAATTGCGCCTGCAGGTTTCCTTTGGTGGTGCAGGAGGATCCACCATAGCCCTTAAGATGGTCGGCCTTCTGGTTCTTGTCAAAGAAGGCAGCTAAGGAGTGTTTGTTGCTTCTGTGTTTAGCCTGCCTTATGCCGCACTTGGATGCGATGGCATGAGTACTGCCATTTTGTACACCACCTAGCAAAACCTTCAGTTTAAAGCCGGGCTCACCAACTTGGCAAGCCTGCTGCCAAGGATTCCCTTGCTTCTTCTAGACAGGTGGATTCCATCCCTCCCTAGCAGGTTAAATGGGTACACCTGCACCTCCAGTGGCCATAAAATCTTGTAAGCACAAAGCAATGTGGATTTAAGAAAAATAAAAAAAAATGCCAGGGAGCTTGACAATCCTACTGGTGGATGCTTCCAAAATAACTTCTCAAGAAGTGATTTGAGAAGCCCAGATGCAGTTTTTTTCCCTCTCTTTCTAAATCATGAGTATATTGTTATTTTATAGCTGGATTCACTTTTAGGGAGGAAGGGCTTTCTTTTCTACACAGTTAGACTCTATTCTAGGAAGTTCTTGCAGCTTTCTACCAATTTCAGTGGAAATTCACAGACTTTCCAAATTGTTTTAAGCCCTTCACTGTCTACTTAAAATGGATGTGCTGTTGACTGCTGGATGTAGGAAACTTGGAAGTGGTGATGTATGGTTTTCTGGGTTTGTACAGGATATCCTCTTGTGGTCACACTGACTCATTTTATGAGCAACTTGTCCCTCCCTCCTCTTAGCAGGGTTTAATTGCCTGGGAAGGTGTCATGAGATTCAACCATGGGAGGGCTTGGAGCTCATGTGCTGAGCCTGGTACCTTGGAAGCACAACAGTTACCTGCCCCAGTGAGACAACAAACCCTCAGTTTTCCCTTCCTATTCATGCACATGTATATTCTGGCTTTCTTGGCTTTACACAGCAGCCAGGTGGGTGATGTGCTCTCCCTTGTCTCTCTTTCTTAGGTTGATCTTTCACAGGTGTAAACTCTCACAGACCTGGGGGGGTCCAGACCTATTTTCCTCGGCCTGAATATGACCTCAGGAGAGCAGATCAGACGGGGTATAGTGTAGTTACAAAGATGCACTAAAGCACGACAAACTGTTCACATACTTGTGTATTTAACAGCGTGTCTGAATTGGCCACCAAAACCATTACATTACAGCATGTTCTGCCACTTCCTGGCCTAAGCGTTGTTAGTGGTTCTTCTCCCTCTGTCCTCTGTCATTCAGAGCTTCATGATGAGGTGTGGCACAGGTCCAGAGGGCTTGGGACGCACTGGGAAAAGGGGCTGAGGCATATCTTTCACTTCTTTTTTCCATTGCGAAACGAAGACTGCTGTGTAAAATAACCCTAGGCTGACTTTTCCCTTTTTTCCCTCCTCCACATTTGCTTCTGAGCTTTGCCTGTTCGAGGGGATGTGAGTCAAGTGGATCAGCCACTGAAGTTTTTCTTAGGTTGGCATGAGGAAAGAGTGATTATATAACACTCAGGAATAACAGAGACCTTAATTAGAGCTATCAATAATTTGTTTCTGGTGGTGTAACTCATTTTGTAGCCTGTTTTCAAGTGACTGACTATGTCAGCAAAATAGAGATGTTCTTAAACTGTGATGGATTGTATGCCTACAGAGTCTGCATCCTGGGAGTCTTTCTGCAATTCTTTCGAGATATTTTTGAAGTTCTCTTGGTGGTTCTTACCCCTTACTTATTCTTCCAGACCAGTCATTGCTGACTAGCCATGGGACACCAAAGTCTTGAAACTGTGACTGATACAGAGAGCAGAGCCTTACTCCAGCTACAAGTGCTATTAAGCTGTCTACTGAAGAGTGCTAGGTTTGTGTCCTGTTGTTTCTCCCTGGTTCCAAAAGAAAAAAAGTTTACCAGACTTGGAAAAGTTTGAGAAGCCATCCAACTGACTAAAGTGTGTTTAGGTACCACCGTTCTTGGGGCCATGGAGTGTCAGGGAAGCAAGCCTTCCTGCTATGTGCATGCAAGACTTCACTGTCCCTCTATCTGTCCCTCCCAAGCAGCTGAAGTAGCTTTTATTGCCTTGCAATGGAGACTCAGTCAGGCTTGTGATGAGTAGCAGACTTGATTCAGAAGTCACTGTGAAGATGTAGGTACTTCTTTCTTCAGTGTAGGGGCTAAAATCTCTCATTGACTCTTGAGATAGAAAACTCCATGTCCTCTAGGTGCTATAAGGAAACATTCTTTGTTATGTTTTTACATCCTTATCACCCTTTTCCATTCTCTTTCCTTTGTACTTACTAATTAGCTGGTGCACTTTGCTGTTGACCTTCCTGCTTTTTTTTATAAATCATCTCTCCAGTGTTCTCTGTGAACAGATCTGTTGAGTTGATTGGGACTCTTGCCATGGGTTACTTGTGATCAAGATTTCTCTTTCTCTGTTGGGACACTGATATTTGCAAAGTTACTAGCAGAAATTTAAAACCTAGCCACTTCAAAATGTACTATTTTGATAATATGATTCTACATGCCCTGTGTTAACTTGTAATATTGGAGAATACAGGTTATAACCATCATTAATGTTCAGCACTGCATTGTGAATTGTTGTGACTATTTTGTTGCTTGATGAAGCATCACTAATGGACTACTGTGTTGTGACATATACCCCTTTCAATTATAAAACTTCGCATTTATGTACAGAGCTAGGAAAACAAGACAGACAAACGTCCCACTTGGGAAAAGGGCTTAGCTGATAAATTCCTGTGTCCTGAGATAGTCAGCACTTGCACTTTATTTCTACTTGCTGATGAAATGGACCATACATTAGACATCATTTATTTTGAACTTTCCAACAGCTACATTCTGTAATTTCACAGCTTTTACTTTCTGCTGATGGTTGCTTTTAATGCATTGAAGCTTTATCTTCTAATGTGATATTTGGTTATCAGCTGGGATTTTCTGTGAAGCATTGCAGGAGGCATGACTTCACTCCGTGTGCTATCATATACAAGAATATCCTCTTATCTGGCTATTGTGTGAACTGTGAATGGTTTTTAGTGTGATGGGGATCCGGTATTGGTTTGCTTTCAAACCCTTTCAAATCTGTATGTAGAAAATAAAACTACTATAAAAAAAATATTGTTCTTTAGACTGAGCCTTAAAATATACACATCCCTACAAACTGAAAATTATAACAATGTGAGAGAGCACGCATAAACTGTGCAGATTACCTCACTCTGACCTCTGACACATCTTAAGGACCTTGCATGACTTTGTTATATTAAAGATGTAAAACAACACAGAGTAATATAAAAAGCCTCGCTCGGTGATTCACATTTATTTCCTTTCACTTTGAAACTTTGGAAACTTTTTTCTGATTTTAACCATTCATATAGCAAAAATATTTTTCTAAAACAGATTGGAGGGAAAAAGTGCAGAATTTACAGGAAGCAGGTAAATAAATAGAAATTAAGAATTTTAAGCTTTCTTTTTTTTTTTTTTTCCTCAGTGCTCCTTCTGTACCCCCTTCAACAATGCTTGAGGAGAAAATAGGGTGCTCTTTGACTGGGGAAAAAAAAAGCCAGACACTGAAATACCAGAGCCCTCTCTTCAAACACCAGGATAGTTTTGTGGTTGGTCTGTTTTCTTCTGGTAGAGTTGAAACTGCAGTTACTCCATGAGTAAGATAACGAACTGGTACAGCTCAGTGGTTTGTTGTGGCCCTTTTAATCAGGTATTTGAAACACTGTGACACAGTCAATGTGTAGAAATCAGGCTGAAATCCTTAGTTAGATAACCAAGAGATATATTTTTGAAGATGTGTTTCTCCAGATCCTTGTTGTCTGGAAAATGTGGACAAAACAAGTCATTTACTCTTTATCACAAAAGCCCCAAATCTGAGCCATGAAAATTAACAACAGAAAAGGTGATTTTGTTATATCCATGGTGAAACTAATTACCATTTTCTACTCTTCTGCTCTGCTTCATCCAGACTGCTATCCTGTGGCTACCAGTGAATGCACATGAGATGCCTTCAGGTCAGGTCTTGTGCTGAAATTAATTTACTTTTTAAGATCACAATCTTGTAGTAGTGCAGGTTTGTCCCTATCAAGAAGACTGCATGTGTTAGTAAAGGCTGGAAACGGTCCCTATCACAATGTGTTAACACTCCTGCCTGCAAGCAGGCCACAGCAAGAATGAGTTGGTGCTTGAGACACCTGCCTTTGGTCCCCTAAATCTTTCTGAGACATGTGTCTTTCCATTTGGGTATTTCCAGTAGTGTTCAGCCATACATTATCAACAGCTAGGTTTTCCAGTGCTCAAGCAACCTCCTGTTTCCTGTTTTAACCAGGGAACAGAGTATCAAACAGTTCAGAATACCTCTACCTAGCACACGTTCTGTTTGACTCTGGCTAAATAACCTCTGATTATACAACTTGTATCTCAAATCACTTAATTGTTCAGGTAACAAAACCTATGGGAAGATTATTCCCTCCCGCACTGGAAAAAGTGAAATCTTCAGATTTTAAAATGTCATTTTTATGTACCTTGATATCATTTGTCTGTAGATGCATAAATAATTGAATAGACTGGGTGACAAATGCTTTGCTGTCACATCTCTCTCTGATTCTTGTGGCAAATGATTACAGGTGTTTTATGCATTATCTCTTTTATTTTAACATCTTCCCTTCAAGTCACTGTAAGTTCATGCAGTGGAAGACAAGAACCAGTATTTTGCCTTTGTTTCCTGACAAATGTTACTGTTTGTGCACTGCCTCAGTTCTCTGTACTCCTTCCACACACCCTACCCTGGCTCTGAATTACGCTGGCTCTGAATTACTTTGTGCAACTTTAAGCATTAACAGCAGAAGGTCAGAGGACCTTTCCTCATCTAGACACCCAGCAGGACAAGGAGCAGTGCTAATACCTTTACTGTCTGGTTAAAATACTGGGTAAGACCTGTTTTCATCTCTCTGTCTGTAGGAGGGGGATTTGAAGCCACAGGTCCTTCAAATGCAGTCTAGTACCAGCTGAGAAGTTAACTGAGAGGAGATAGTTCCTTAGGTCCCTACCCTGTCATGAAAGGCAAAATGATATGTAATGTAAGTACAGCAGTCACACATCTGTACTTAGCAGGCCACATAAAACAGCCATCTGGCTTGAGGCTTTAACGTTTCTAAGCAGTTCACTACTGTGTAAACACCCTGCCTGTTCAGAATAACTTAGGCATTTCAATTACTTTTTAGACAACTCATATCTAGGCTCCTGTGAAACATGTATGTTTTCCCCATGTTAGTCTTACACTGAAATGAAATTCTTAAACACCACGCAGCTCTCTTCTACAGTGTTGAGTGCTTCCACTGTAGTTTACATCACTTAACAGTAAATTTGTGCTGCCTATGGCATTAAAATATAATAATGAAAATAGTACCTTTTCAAAAGAATTTGTTCTCTAGAAGATGACTTAGGACAGGTGTCACACTGGTGAAGCTTCTTCATATTCACAATGATAAAAGGAGACATGAAGTCTTTGCCACCAGAAATCACCAAACACGGATTAGGATCCATTCGTATTTTGCTGAAGGGTCATGGGCTAGCAGGAAAAACTCTTCAGGCTTACTCAACCTTGATGATTGAGATGCCTGGATTTGTGGGAGTTTAAACAGAATAAAACTCAGCTGAAATTGCAGCATTGTTTATTTATTGATTATTCTGGGTACAGTTGTCCATTATCTGCCTGGGACATAAAACCATAATGCTACAACTGTTTTACGTGGCAAGACTCAGATTTGATGAAAATAATTTGTGTTGAGAATTCTGAAAATATAATTTGTGTTTACCCCAAGAACGCAATACCTAGAATGTAACTTAGGCAAATGAATTTTACAGAAAAGCCAGCAACCTCTATCTTAACAGTTCAGCACTTAAACATCTGGAAAGGAAACTGATAATACAGGAAACACTGAGGTGTATCAATCAAGCACACAATAATTTGCCCAAGACGACAGGGGTCAATGATCAGCTACAGTACACAGACTGATTTGCAGCCTGAGAAATGACGAAAAAAAAAACCTTCACAAAATTTCAGTGGTGCCTGCTAAAAATGAGCTGAATACTCTTCAAATAACCAATTCTATAGTGAATTTGTTATCTGTTTAGTTTCAGTGACTTCATCTGGTAATGCATCCATCATCTGACTTGGAATTCTTTACACCCAAATTTCATTAAAACCCACTTTGTTTTGAAATTTCTTCATGCTTTCAATTTCAGAACTGCAATTCTTGATGCATTAGTTCTGATATTTTTAACTCAGAGTAAGAGTGCTGTAGAACCAGAGGTATTTAAAGCGAGTCTGTTCTTTATGTGGAAAAACAAATGCATTGGAGCTCTCTAGCACCTCTGTCTTGATGGACATATCGTGCCAGACCTCTCTGGGGAATCTGTTGCTTCATGATCCATCATGTCCAAAAACCAAAAATGGGGTTTGATCCAGACTGACTGGTGGATGAGCAAATGAAGAATGAAGAATTTCAGTGAATTTTGTATCTTCTGGTATTATGAGGCAAGCATTTGAATTGGAGATCAAGAGGTGAGTTAGAATTTAGGCTTGAAATGCATGGGCACACGTTAAGTGGTATTATAAGCAGCCACTAGCAGCTCCACAGACTGAGTCCTCATGCCTAGCAGCTGGAGCCTTGTTGAGGGAGCCAGGGTCTCTGTCCCACACTGATCGATGTGGCTGCTGCTTTCCTCTTTAAAGGTTCAACAAGTGGCAAAGCTGACCACGTATCCCAGACTCACTGACACGGTGGGTCATACGCACTGTCACAGACAAGGCACTTACTTCAATACAGGGCCCACATACAGGATTCACATAAAATGTAAGCACAGACAGGCAAGTCTCCTCCTCCTCTTCAGCTGGTGAAGGTGCAAGTTCACTACTGAAAGCATATGCACTCTCTCCCCGTTCAATTCAAAAGCACACAGACTTCTGGCTTGTGCTGGCATTGCCCACCCTTCTGTTTGTCCAAAACCCCACCCAGGTCCTGAACCTTTTTACATGCTTCACAGGTCTCCTACTCACCGTCCAATCCAGCTAACAAATTGAGAACCCACATACTCATCTCACAGGTGCCCACACTCACAGGTCCCCCAACTTTCTAGCACAAACCCTCTCCCTGCTTGGCACCTCTTCCCGGGCCCAGCACCTTCAACTCATTGGCTAGTACAGCTTGAGGTTTGGCAGTGAAGTACACCCTACCTCTACACATGCCAGGTTTGCAGAAAATACAGACCCTCTTCTGCCCCACAGCTACTGGTGCCAGGCACATGTGCCAGTGACTTGAGGTCTGGCGCAGGTGACTGGGCCCCTCACCTGCTTTGTTCTCTCCAGTCCCCCCCAGTTTCTGCATTTTCAGTCACACATTGTTCCCATCCCGGTGGCTGGTGGCCAAGACACCAACCCACTGGAGTTAAAAAAGGGTTTAATAAGAAGTGAGGGCCAACTGCAGTGATCAGGCACTGGGTGTGGTCAGACAAGCATACTGATTAACAATGTTTCACATGTAACTGGCCCCTTTTATACCACTTTTTATCTATTTACCCACCTTGTTCCTCCAAGAACCATGTGCACTAAACACTACTTTCTAAATTTTGCATAGTCCCTTAGACCTCCCTCAAATATCTCAATTCTTCACATTCCTCTTCTTTCCCCTTTCTTATCAATTACAAAGTGCAGGTGGCCATCTTCAAAGCTGTGCCTGAGAGTTTCTTTCAATAGTCCATCAATTAGTAACTGGAGACTTTTAATCCTTGGCATTATCTCTTTGATCTATTGTCTATCAGGTTTGTGTCTTTATGTGTGCTTTCTTATCCCTTATCCTTTTACTTATTATCCGCTTTGCACTGAAAAGGTCCTTGATCAGATAACCTTAATGAAGCAGAAGCTTTTTCCTTCCACACTACCTTACAATACCTACTGCGTAAGACCACTCTCATATCCAAATGGCAGAAAGACAAGTGGCAACTTTCTAGTTGGCTTCTTGGTTTTGTGTCACAGTAAGAGCACAGTCCAGGGCACCAGATTTATCAAACACATACACATTTTAAAGCTTCCCGTGGTGAAACCAAGTCCATGGTGCTAAAACCAAGAAACAAAACTGTTTTGTTTTATCCCTATCTTGGAATCCCTATCTTTAGAAATACAGAATGGAAGGACAAACTGCAGGTAATGCTGTAAAGACAGCTACCATGACACTTGAAGCTATTAGCTAGTCTGACATCCTGATGCAGATGTAGCCAACAGCATTGAGCCAGTTGGGATGCATCAAGATGGTATGAAATAGGAAGCTAAAGATAGTAACTTATGATCTCTATATGTAGCTTAATCATAGTTTACAAACTATTTATGGCATGCTAGGAGTGTGGCTAGCTGGATTCCAGAGCAGATGCAGGAAGAAGTCTCTCCAAGGACAGGGACCAAGTTCTGATCCAGTCAAAAAACTGAGGGATTTTCCCAGCACCCAATACATCTAGGGTTTGCCATGCAGGTGTCTGCAGGTAAAACATGCAGGTACAACATGAGCAGTCAGAAGGCTGGTTGGCAAAGTCTCATGGGGGACAGTACTTAAGGGCAAGGGAGCCCATGAGGGCTGGGAGCTCTTCAAAAAGGAAATCCTAGCAGCTCAGGAGAAAGCTGTCCCCATGTTCCGGAAAAAAAGACGGCGGGGGAGAAAACCAGCTTGGTTGAACAGACAGATCTTGAGTGATATCAAGAAGAAGAGAAATGTTTGTGGGTTCTGGAAGAGGGGACAGGCCTCTTGGGTGGACTACAGGAGGGAAGTGAGATTGTGTAGAGAAAAAATCAGAAGGGCTAAGGCTCAACTAGAAATCAGATTGGCAAAGTCTGTGAAAGATAACAAAAAATCCTTCTGTAAATACATAAATAATCAAAGGAGGACTAGGGAGACCATACAGTCCCTATTGGACACAGAAGGAACAACAGTGACAGGGGATGAGGAAAAGGCTGAGGTACTTAATGCCTTCTTTGCCTCAGTCTTTAATTGTAAAGAAAGTCGTTCCGTCTCTGTACAAACCCAGGAGCTAGAGGAGCATAATGAGGCTCCCGTGATCCAAGAGGAGGTGGTCAGAGCCTGGCTAGCCCGACTAGACACCCACAAGTCTATGGGGCTGGATGGGATTCATCCAAGGGTATTGAAGGAGCTGGCGGATGTGCTGGCCAAACCCCTTTCCATCATCTTCCAACAGTCCTGGAAGACTGGGGAAGTCCCACTGGACTGGAGGCTGGCTGATGTTGTGCCCATCTACAAGAAGGGTCGCAGGGAGGACCCAGGAAACTACAGGCCTCTCAGTCTGACCTCAGTGCCAGGGAAAGTCACGGAGCAGGTGATCTTGAGTGCTGTCATGAAGCACACGCAGGAGAACCGAGTGATCAGGCCCAGTCAACATGGGTTCACAAAAGGCAGGTCTTGCCAAACTAACCTGATCGCCTTCTATGACAAAGTGACTCAGCTGCTGGATAAGAGAAAGGCTGTGGATGTATCTTCCTGGACTTCAGTAAAGCCTTTGACACAGTTTCTCACAGCATTCTGCTTAGGAAACTGTCAGCCTCTGGCCTGGACAGGCGCACACTCTCCTGGGTGGAAAACTGGTTGGATGGCCGGGCCCAGAGGGTGGTGGGAAATGGTGTGAAATCCAGCTGGAGGCCAGTGACAAGTGGGGTTCCCCAGGGCTCAGTGCTGGGTCCAGCCCTGTTCAATGTATTCATCAATGATCTGGATGAAGGCATCGAGTGCACCCTTAGCAAGTTTGCGGACGACACTAAGCTGGGTGGAAGTGTCGATCTGCTGGAGGGTAGGGAGGCTCTGCAAAGGGATCTGAACAGGCTGGACCGCTGGGCAGAGTCCAATGGCATGAGGTTTAACAAGGCCAAATGCCGGGTCCTGCACTTGGGGCACAACAACCCTGTTCAGTGCTACAGACTAGGAGAAGTCTGTCTAGAAAGCTGCCTGGAGGAGAGGGACCTGGGGGTGTTGGTTGACAGCCGACTGAATATGAGCCAGCAGTGTGCCCAGGTGGCCAAGAAGGCCAATGGCATCTTGGCTTGGATCAGAAACAGCGTGACCAGCAGGTCCAGGGAGGTTATTCTCCCTCTGTACTCGGCACTGGTGAGACCGCTCCTCGAATCCTGTGTTCAGTTCTGGGCCCCTCACCACAAGAAGGATGTTGAGGCTCTGGAACGAGTCCAGAGAAGAGCAACAAAGCTGGTGAAGGGGCTGGAGAACAGGCCTTATGAGGAGCGGCTGAGAGAGCTGGGGTTGTTTAGCCTGGAGAAGAGGAGGCTGAGGGGAGACCTCATTGCTCTCTACAACTACCTGAAAGGACGTTGTAGAGAGGAGGGTGCTGGCCTCTTCTCCCAAGTGACAGGGGACAGGACAAGAGGGAATGGCCTCAAGCTCCGCCAGGGGAGGTTTAGGCTGGACATTAGGAAAAAATTTTTCACGGAAAGGGTCATTGGGCACTGGAACAGGCTGCCCAGGGAGGTGGTTGATTCACCTTCCCTGGAGATGTTTAAGGCACAGGTGGACGAGGTGCTGGGGGGCATGGTTTAGTGTTTGATAGGAATGGTTGGACTTGATGATCCGGTGGGTCTCTTCCAACCTGATTATTCTATGATTCTATGATTTTTTATGGATTGTGCCAGCTGGAGGTAGGTATCTACATATCTGGACTTTGGGACTTGGTAGTCTCAGGCAGTACCAAAACGTTCTGTGATCTGGGGAAATAATACCAGCTAAGTGCAACCTTCCTTCTCCCTCCTCACCAGTTTTCTGTGGGAAACAAATGGTGAGGTAATGATCATGTTCTTCTCCTAACTGTTTGCAGAGCTGTGATATAAAACTAGTGAATATAGTATTTGACCTGATGAGATTGTTGGGGTTCAGCAGATAAGCGCTGTCAGTATAACGTGCTGCTGAGAGAACAGATTCTAGCCTAGTATTGAGGCCTGGATAAAAAATTTGGACTTCCAAAAAACTCCCCAAGTCTCAGTAACTGGCCCTCAGATGGGGCAAGGGAGCACTTCTCACCAGTTTAGACAATTGATTGTTTAGGAGCATTAGGGGAAGGCTGGACTCACACAGTGAAAGAAATAAACAACTCTTCCAGCCACAGCATGATTATGACTATGATCTGGCTAGTGCTAACTGTCTTTGAAAAGGTTGTAGATATTTGCTGGTCCTAAGGTCTTGCTGTCACACTGTGAAAGAAAGATAGTCATTGGAGAAACTGGGTTACAGATGACAAGGATGGAAAGGGGGTCAAAGTGAGTTAACTGGTACGTCACCAGATAGAGTAAAGGCTCCTGTGGTAGCAGGAGGATCTAAGTTTTACTGATTTCTACCTGCCAGTGTCAGCTGATTTTGGGATGATATCCCAGCATAGCCTCCTCCCATTCCCCAATATCCTAATCAGCATGTCTGGAGCATGCACATCATCACCTGTGATCTCTCCATTCTCTGTTTGAAGCTCCGAGCATACTCTCTCCAGGCCCTGATTAAGTAAACCATCTATCCATTTCTATTCAGTAATAGCTTTGTTTGGCACAGCAGTTAATTCTCTGGCAGGGCCAGCATATTTCTGGCTTCTTGGACTGTGGCCATCACCATAAACTGGTATCAGAGAATGGCATTCTGCATGCTTTCAAGTAGACTTGCTAGGATTTACAGATTAAATGATGCTATTAATTTTGCTATTAATGTTATCTAGTCCAACATATCACTATTCATGTAGGTATGAAACTTGTCAAAAACACATCACTTTTGAGTTAAGATTGTTACTTTAACCTTCTTTCCCAAGGCTCCTGATTGTTTATTTATCACAGAATCACAGAATAACCAGGTTGGAAGAGACCCACCGGATCATTGAGTCCAACCGTTCCCATCAAACACTAAACCATATCCCTCATCACCTCATCCACCCGTGCCTTAAACACCTCCAGGGAAGGTGACTCAACCACCTCCCTGGGCAGCCTGTTCCAGTGCCCAATGACCCTTTCTGTAAAGAATTTTTTCCTAACGTCTAGCCTAAACCTCCCCTGGCGGAGCTTGAGGCCATTCCCTCTTGTCCTGTCCCCTGTCACTTGGGAGAAGAGGCCAGCACCCTCCTCTCTACAACGTCCTTTCAGGTAGTTGTAGAGAGCAATGAGGTCTCCCCTCAGCCTCCTCTTCTCCAGGCTAAACAACCCCAGCTCTCTCAGCCGCTCCTCATAAGGCCTGTTCTCCAGCCCCTTCACCAGCTTTGTTGCTCTTCTCTGGACTCGTTCCAGAGCCTCAACATCCTTCTTGTGGTGAGGGGCCCAGAACTGAACACAGGATTCGAGGAGCGGTCTCACCAGTACTGAGTACAGAGGGAGAATAACCTCCCTGGACCTGCTGGTCACGCCGTTTCTGATACAAGCCAAGATGCCATTGGCCTTCTTGGCCACCTGGGCACACTGCTGGCTCATATTCAGTCGGCTGTCAACCAACACCCCCAGGTCCCTCTCCTCCAGGCAGCTTTCTAGACAGACTTCTCCTAGTCTGTAGCACTGCATAGGGTTGTTGTGCCCCAAGTGCAGGACCCGGCATTTGGCCTTGTTAAACCTCATGCCATTGGACTCTGCCCAGCGGTCCAGCCTGTTCAGATCCCTTTGCAGAGCCTCCCTACCCTCCAGCAGATCGACACTTCCACCCAGCTTAGTGTCGTCCGCAAACTTGCTAAGGGTGCACTCGATGCCTTCATCCAGATCATTGATGAATACATCGAACAGGGCTGGACCCAGCACTGAGCCCTGGGGGACCCCACTTGTCACTGGCCTCCAGCTGGATTTCACACCATTTCCCACCACTCTCTGGGCCCGGCCATCCAACCAGTTTTCCACCCAGGAGAGTGTGCGCCTGTCCAGGCCAGAGGCTGACAGTTTCCTAAGCAGAATGCTGTGAGAAACTGTGTCAAAGGCTTTACTGAAGTCCAGGAAGACCACATCCACAGCCTTTCTCTCATCCAGCAGCTGAGTCACTTTGTCATAGAAGGCGATCAGGTTAGTCTGGCAAGACCTGCCTTTTGTGAACCCATGTTGACTGGGCCTGATCACTCGGTTCTTCTGCGTGTGCTTCATGATAGCACTCAAGATCACCTGCTCCATGACTTTCCCTGGCACTGAGGTCAGACTGAGAGGCCTGTAGTTTCCTGGGTCCTCCCTGCGACCCTTCTTGTAGATGGGCACAACATCAGCCAGCCTCCAGTCCAGTGGGACTTCCCCAGTCTTCCACGCCTGTTGGAAGATGATGGAAAGGGGTTTGGCCAGCACATCCGCCAGCTCCTTCAGTACCCTAGGGTGAATCCCGTCCGGCCCCATAGACTTGTGGGTGTCCAGTCGGGCTAGCAAGGCTCTGACCACCTCCTCTTGGATCACGGGAGCCTCATTATGCTCCTCTAGCTCCTGGGTTAGTACACAGACGGAACGACCCTCCTTACAACTAAAGACTGAGGCAAAGAAGGCATTAAGTACCTCAGCCTTTTCCTCATCCCCTGTTACTGTTGTTCCTTCTGTGTCCAATAGGGACTGTATGGTCTCCCTAGTCCTCCTTTTATTATTTATATATTTGTAGAAAGATTTTTTGTTATCTTTCACAGACTTTGCCAATCCAATTTCTAGCTGAGCCTTAGCCCTTCTGATTTTTTCCCTACACAATCTCACTTCCCTCCTGTAGTCCACCCAAGAGGCCTGTCCCTTCTTCCAGAGGCCATAAATTCCCATTTTCCCATTCTTCTTGATATCCCTCAAGATCTCTCTATTCAACCAAGCTGGCTTTCTCCCCTGCCAGCTTTTTTTCCGGACCACGGGGATGGCTTTCTCCTGAGCTGCTAGGACCACCCTTTTGAAGAGCTCCCAGCCCTCCTGGGCTCCCTTGCCCTTGAGTACTGTCTCCCATGAGACTTCACCAACCAGCCTTCTGAAGAGATCAAAGTCTGCCCTCTGGAAATTTAATGCTACTGTCTTGCTAACCACCCTCTTCACTTCACCTAGAACAGAAAATTTTATCATCTCATGGTCGCTTAGTCCTAGGCGTCCACCTACCGCCACATCCCCTACAAGGCCTTCTCTGTTCACCAACAGCAGGTTCAGGAGGGCACCCTCCCTTGTTGGTTCATTCACCAGCTGTGCAAGGAAGTTGTCTCCCACACACTCCAGGAACCTCCTAGACTGCTTCCTTTCTGCTGTGTTGTACACCCAGCAGATATCAGGGAGATTGAAGTCTCCCACAAGAACGAGAGGCATTGATTTTTGAGATTAACCCCAGCTGTTTATAGAAGAGCTCATCAGCTGCTTCTCCTTGGTTGGGTGGTCTGTAACAGACTCCCATCACAAAATCTACCTTCTGGTGGGCTCCTCTGATTTTGACCCACAGGCACTCAACCTCCTGATGGCCACAATCCATCTCAATGGAGTCCAAGTCCTCCCTTACAAAGAGGGCTACCCCGCCTCCTCTTCTACTCTTCCTATCCCGCCTGAAGAGTTTGTACCCCACCATAGCCATACTCCAGTTATATGAGTCGTCCCACCACGTTTCCGTGATGGCAACGACATCATAGGCCCCTTGCCCTACGACAGCTTCCAGCTCTTCCTTCTTATTCCCCATGCTGCGTGCATTGGTGTAAATGCACTTCAGCTGAGCTGCCGAGCCTTCAGCCCTCCTAGAGGGAACAGGGTTCGTTCCCAACTGCCTGGTAACTGGAGTAGTTAACACCAGAGTGCCTGCCTGCATCTGCCTTAACACCCCGAGGTGTGTTCTCCCCCACTTTTTGTGTGGTGAGGTACTGGTGGTCCTCACCTGCGCACCCTCTCCCAATCACCAATTCCCCACGTCCAGGCTCGTTCCTGTCTATCTAGCCTGGACTCAACCCCCTCCCCCTTCACATCTAGTTTAAAGCTCGATTTATGAGCTTGGCTAGGTTTCTAGCAAGGGCTTTAGCCCCCCTAGGAGACACACGTGTCCCGCCCTTAGCGAGAAAGCCTGGGGGTGCGTGAGCCCCACCATGATCAAAAAAGCCAAAGCCCCTCTCCTCGCACCAGGCTCGGAGCCAGGTATTAATCGAATTCTTCATCCTGGCTTCCCGCTCCTCTCTATTTAGCATTGGGATGGAGCAGAATACTATTTGTGCCCCAGAGCCCTCCATCATTCTCCCAATTGCCTGGAAGCCATTCTTGATGGCTTTGGCCTTTTTGTTTGTTAGGTCGTCATTACCAGTTTGGACTACTATCAGAGGATAGTAGTCTGTCTCGTGGACCAGGGAAGGAAGGTTTCTAGCTACCTCCTTCACTGATGCACCCGGTAAGCAGCAGACCTCTCTGTGGAGCTGGTCCGGTCTGCAAATGGGTCCCTCTGTTCCTTTTAGGAGGGAGTCCCCTACAACTATCACCCTCCTCTTCTTCTTGATGGAGGATGTTTTTATCTTTTTCTGAGAATGGTGCAGCCTAGGGAAGGATTCTAGGCTGTGGGAGCCACCATCCTCATCCTCAGGGCTGGATTCCACCTGCAGCACCTGGTACTTGTTCGCCAGGGGGATCTGAGGCTTTGCTGTCTGGGTGAGGGGAGCAGGTTTCCTTCCTCTGGCAGGAACTTGCTGCCACTCCCCATCTCTTGTTCCCCCAACCATGTAGTTTGAAGGTGGATGATGTTCAGATACACTAGCTCGAGCAGGCTGCTGAGTTAGTGAGAGGGCCCTGCTCCACTGGTCAATCTCCCTCTCACACTCCCTGATGGTCCTCAGCCTCTTCACCTCCTCTCTTAGCTCCTTCACCATGTGAAGGAGTTCCCCAACTCGAGCGCAGCTTTCACAAGTGGGGCCAGTACCAGAGGCACGAGCCGGTGTGGGAGGGGGGCACTGCCTGCAGCCCAGGGTCTGGGGAGCTGCCTTCACCCCCTGTGGCTCTGCCTGAGTGGCAGCATCCATACTGCCTGCTGCAGCACACGGAGCAGCTTTAGTCTTCTGCCGGGTGGCCACCATGGTCCTCGGTGTCTTCTGTCTATTCTCTAGGCCCTCTCTGCGCCCTGCCTGCTCGAACTGCCGCTGAAACTGCCGGTCAAACTGCCCCGCTCCTCTTTGCCACGCTCCAGGTCGCGGTGCTCCCAGGGGCGTAGTTTAAATCTCCCGCGGTAGCTGCCGGGACCGCCCCCTCCCGTCAGGCACCGCGCGGGACCAGCGTGTGGGGCTGTCAGGACCCCCCGCCTGGGTTTTTTTTCTGGGATTTTCCCGGCTCCGGGAAGCTCCCACCGCCTCCAAAAGTCCACCCCACCACAGAACTCACCGTCGTCTAAACAAGATACCAACAGGACTGACCACTAACAGCATTCAAGCATTGATAAAAATCAAGAAAATACATGATGTGTGCCTTTTGTGGTAATGTCTACCTGATCTCTGGGATATTTCATCTTGACCTGAGGTAAGAAGACCTTGTTCTCACAGAAACTCTTTTGTAGTCCTCTGTTGTGAGTGATTCAGATGTTTAGCCGTTCATGAAGACGACAGAATGTGCAGTATCCCTCAGCCAACACTAGATGCTGCCCATGTACTTTAGAAGTTGATATTCATCATGCGAAAAGCAGGAAAGCTTGCATGAGAGGTTCAGAACAGCTAATCTGGGTACAGGCTATTGCATCTTATTCCAAAATTAGTTCATTCAGCAGTACAAATATATGTTTGCCTCACTTAATCTGGAAGTTATTTCTCACTTTTCTCACTACTCTGCACGTCTGACTTGTCTCATCTTAATAGTGATTTGGAAGGAAATTCTTAACTGCCTTCTCAAGATATTCACTGTGGGTTTTGTTATCTCTGTAGGAAGCACTGCTACCAAAGGTGGAAATATGCACACTGCAGGTGAATATGCCAAAGTTGTTACTAAGCCTTCAAAATATCCTCACCATTTTCTATACTATACAGAGTGTCTTTGTGCTATGTCTATTGCTCAGTTTGTCATGTTGTTATCTCTGGGACAAGAAAATGTTTATGGTTAAAGTACTGAAATGGAAAGTTGGGGTACTTTGATCATTTGCTAGCTTGAGCACACGTGTTCTAACTGTTTCAGATGAGTAGTTCTTCTCTTTTTATCTTGCTGTCCCTTTTCTTAAGGTGGGACCCAAGAGTTCTTCCTTCTCACATGAGGTTGTTACATTCTTTGAGTATATAACTAAGTGCTAAAGTGGGAGTGATAAAATCATGTGAGAGAAAAGTACACTTAGAAACTAAAACCATTAGAGGCATCATCTGTATTAAGGATGGGAAGTCTATTTCAGAGTATTTGGCTCTCTACTCTGTCCACTGTTGGAGACAATAAAATATGTTTTCATAAATACATCAACAATAGAAAAAGAGCCAAGGACAATCTCCAACCTTTACTGGATATGCAGGGGAACATTACTATTGAGGATGAGGAAAAGGCTGAAGTGCTTAATGCCTCCTTCATCTCAGTCTGTAATAGTCAGACGAGTTATCCCAAGAGTATTCAGCGCCCTGAGTCGGAAGATAGAATTGGAGAGCAGGATAAACCCCACATAATCTGGGAGGAAGCAGTCAATGACCTGCAGTGCCACTTGGATGCTCACAAGTCTATGCAGCCAGGTGGAATCCACCTGAGAGCACTGAGAGAGGTGGCAGAGGAGCTTGCCAAGCCACTTTCCATCATTTATCAGCAGTCCTGGTTAACAGGGGAGGTCCCAGATGACTGGGGACTTGTCAATATGATGCCCATCTAGAATAAAGGCCAGAAAGGGGTTCTAGGGAGGTACGGGTCTGTCACCTGACGTCAATACTGGGGAAGATTATGGAGAGGTTCATCTTTAGTGCACTCAGCAGGCAAGTACAGGTCAACCTGGGGATCAGGACCAGCCAGCATCGGTTCATGAATGACAGGTCCTGCTTCACCAACTTGATTTCCCTCTATGACTAGGTGACCTGCCTAGTGGATGAGGGAAAAGCTTTGGATGTTATCTACTTAGACTTCAGTAAGGCCTTTGATACTGTCTCCCACAGCATTCTCCTAGAGAAGCTGGACACTCATGGCTTAAGCAGGTGTACTCTGCTGGGTGAAAACCTAGATGGTTGGCTGAGCTCAGAGAGTTGTGGTGAATGGAGTTAAATCAAGTTGGCATATGGTCATAAGTGGTGTTCCCCACAGCTCAGTATTTCGCCCATTTCTGTTTGATATAATTTTCAGTTACCTAGATGAAGGGACCAAGTGCACCCTCAGTAAGTTTGCAGATGAGTCATGTGGGAGTGTTGATCTGCTTGAGGGTAGAAAGGCTCTGCAGAGGGATCCGGACAGGCTGGATTGATGGGGTGAGGCTAATTGCATGACAATTCTACAAGGCCAAGTGACAGGTCCTGCACTTGGGTCACAACAACCCCATGCAGTGCTGCAGGCTTGGGGAAGTATGGCTGCAAAGCTGCCCAGTGGAAAAGGACCTGAGGGTGCTGGTTGACATCTAGCTGAACGTGAACTAGTAGTGTGCCCAGGTGGCCAAGAAGGCCAACAGCATTCCAGCTTCTATCAGAAATTATGCAGTCAGCAGGAGTAATGAAGTGATCACTCCCCTGCACTCAGCACTGGTGAGGCCACACTGTGACTACTGTGTTCAGTTTTGAGCCTTTACTACAATAAGGACATAAAGTTGCTGAGCATGTCCAAAGAAGGGCAACAAAGCTGGTGAAGGGACTGGAGAACAAGTGTTATGAGGAGCAGCTGAGGGGACTGGAGAAAAGGAGGCTGAGGGGAGACTTCATCACTCCCTATAAGTTCCTGAAAGGAGGTTGTAGCAAGGTGGGTGCTGGTCTCTTCCCCAGGTAATAAATGATAGGATGAGAGGAAATGGCTTCATGTTGCACAAGGGAAGGTCTAGACTGGATATTAGAAAAAAAATCTATACCAAAAGAGTGGTCAAGCATTGCAAGAGGCTGCCCAGGGAAGAGGTGGAGTCTCCATTCCTGCTCCTCTTGGGTTTTATGTCTGAGGTTTGAAGCAGCTATTCCTCCACTGGAACCATATGCTGTGTCTGTATGTCATGCAGCATGTATTTCAATACAGCCTTTCTGGGTAATGAATCTACATGAAATGCTTAAGGCCTGAACAGCTGGCAATTAAAAGACAAAAGATATCTACACAGTGCATGTTCTCCTGTCCTATGCCATCTTCTTGATTGGCATGCCTTCTCCAGGATCTTTGAATTTCAAAGCTCTGTGGCCCAGAGAGGCCACAGATGCCTTCCAGATATAGGGTCAAACATTCCTCTCCATCCCAAAGCAAAAGGCAAGGCTGCAGCATTTGGTCACGCAAATGCCATATTCAGCACTCTTCAGATAGGCCTCCATTAGCTACACCAAAGACTCTCAAGCTGCAAGAAAACCAGTAAAGTTTTCTTCAGTTTTCATAAATCTGAAAATTTGGCTGTTCTTGAGACAAGCCCTCCACAAGCGCTTTTATGGAGTTCCTTTTCATTAATGCATTAAGTTAATTCTTGTGTTAAACACTGGTATTCTGGTACAGGCAAGTGTTCCCCACAAGCAGTTTCCTGAATCTGTATTTAGCCCTTGGTCCTCAAAGCTGCAAAGTGCCTCATCTGCAAGGGAAGGCAGGACTGCCAGTAACCAAGGGAGCACGAAGAGCTGTGTCTTGCCCAGAACCCCACTGCTTTACATGGTCTCTGTGCTCAGCTGGCATGGTGAGATTCAGCTCTTCTCCCTCTGGCAGTACCCAGAGTTTACTTTTTCAGCAGCACTCATGCTGCCCATCAATTCAGACGTTCACGGCAAATGCTTCAGCCCAGCTCTGGGGTGCCTGCAGTTTCTAAGCCACACTGCCAGGGTGGCACAGTGCCTGGAGGGAGGTGGGTGTTGGTGCCAGGCAGCCCATGCTGACCCCCTGGATTGTTTGAAGGCAGCAGAAGCGTGATGGCAGGAATCATAGAATTACAGAACTGAGTTGGAAGGGTCCCTAAGGATCATCTAGTTCCACCCCCCTGCAATGGCCATCCCTAGAACTCTTCCAGGGACAGGGCATCCAGAACTTCTTTGGGCAACCTCTTCCACTGCCCCACCACTCTCAGTGTGAACAAATTCTTCCTTATGTCTAGTCTAAATCTGCCCCTCTCCAGTTTACACCCATTGCCCTGAGTCCTAGCACTACCAGCCTTTGTAAACAGTCCCTCCCCAGATTTCCTGCAGGCCCCTTCAGGTACTGGAAGGTTGCTATAGGGTCACCTCAGAGCCTTCTCTTCTCAAGGCTGAATAAGCCCAACTCTCTCAGCCTGGCCTCACAGGGCCCTCTGATCATTTTTGTAGCCCTCCTCTGGACCCATTCCAACAGTTCCGTATTCTGTTTATGTTCAGGATTCCAGAACTGGACACAATGCTCCAGGTGAGGTCTCACAGGAGAGGAATAGAGAGGCAGAATCACCTCCCTTGCCCTGCTGGCCACACTTCTTTTGATGTAGCCCAGGATGCGGTTGGCTTTCTGGGCTGTGAGTGCCCATAGCCAGCTCATGTTGAGGTTCTCATCAATCAGTAGCCGTAAGTCCTTCTCTGTAGGGCAGCTTTCAGTCACTTCAACCCCCATCTTGTAGTGAAACCACAGATTGCCCTGACCCAGGTATAGGACCTTGCACTTGGCCTTGTTGAACCTCATGAGATTCACACAGGCCCACTTTTCCAGTTTGTCCAGGTCCCTCTGGAGGACATCCTGTCCTTCTGGTGTGACAACTTCACCACTCAGCTTAGTTTCATATGCAAACTCACCAAGGGTGCACTCGACCTCACTATCTGTATAATTGACGAAGATATTAAACAGCACTGGTCCCAGTACAGACTCCTGAGGGACACCACTTGTCACAGATCTCCATCTGGACATCAAGCTGTTGACCACTACTCTGAAGATGACCAACCAACCAATTTCTTACCCACCAGGATGCTGTCAGACACCAGATGCTCCTCAAAGGCTGTCGGGAAGCAGTAGGTGCTATTGCCTGGCAACAGATGGGTTCAGTTGCACTGACGCACCCTGTCCCTGCAGTACAGGAGAAAAGTGGCATGGGGACCCTCACCCTAGGACCCCCTCCCACCCTGCATCTCTAGCTTCCACGACCAGCCAAGCAGAAAGGAGATGACTGGTGCTCCTGTCTTAAGAAACTCCTGCCAGTGTCCTCAGGAGTGTTCCTCTGAGAACTGTAGAGTTCCTACATGTAACCTAAGGCTCAACCTCTCCTGCAACCACAAGCAAGTTCGTCACCCACATCCCAGTTATACATGCAGTCAAGGTGATGAGGGTGATCACCCCAGTGCTTTTATCTCCAGTGCCTTGCATATGTAGTAGGCAGCTAGGCCCTCTGCCCCTGCCTCCAGCTCCCCCTGCCCCAGTTATGGCTACTCCAATTTTCTTTAACATTCAAGTACTACCCGTGAACTAATTTGATTCATCTCACCAACAGAAAGAGGTCCTTGACAAGGTAAATTGCCATTAATCATAGGTCAATGACCTGTTAATCAAGACACTTTGAATTTGCAGACATCTCTTTCAGGTCATTCTGTTTCCTCTGGATTGGGCTTGGAGGAGCTTTTCTGTAGTCAGAAGAGGTGAAATTGGAATACCTACAATAATAGACTTCATCTGCTTGAAAAGAGAAGAAAGAAGATTTGGCATTTAACTGCTGCAAAATTAAACAGCAGAAGTGCACTGGTGATAAAAGTCAGACTAGGGAGAATGTGGGTCATCTCTGGAAGGGAACAGAAGACCTAGTTTCCCAGGATATAGAGAAGGCTGATGTACTCAATTATTTTTTTGCCTTCTTCACTGGCAAGGGGTGAAGCTACAAGTTGCAGAAGGCAAAGGCAAGGACTGGGAGAACAAAAAACTGCTTACTGTAGGAGAGGATCAGGTACAAGACTGTCTAAGAAACAAGGAGGTGCATAAGTCCATAGGACTGGATGAGATGCATCCATGGGTCTAAAGAAAACTGGCGGATAAAGTTGTTAAGCCACTATCCATCATATTTGAGAAGAGATGTCAATCCAGCAAAGTTCCCACTGACTGGAAAGGGGGAAATGTAACTCCAATTTTTAAAAGTTTCCTTCTGGAAACTCTGCTGAGGCACATGGAAAATAAGGTGATTGGTGACAGCCAGCATGGCTTCACAAAGGGGAAATAATGCCTGATTAATTTGGTGGTCTGCTACGACGGGGCTACAGTGATGATGGATAAGGGAAGAGTAACTAACATAATCTACCTGAATGTTTGCAAAGCATTCAACACTGCCCCACATGGCACTCTAGTCTCTAAATTGTAGAGACACAGACTTGATGGATGGACCATTCAGTGAATAAGGAATTGGCTGGACAGTTGCACTCAAAGGGTTGTGGTCAACGGCTCAGTGTCTAAGTGGAGACCAGTGATGAGAGGTGTTGCACAGGGCTTGCTATTGAGACCAGTGTTGTTTAATACCTTTGTCAGCAAGATGGACAGTAGGATTAAGGGCACCCTCAGGAAGTTTGCTGATGACACCAAGCTGTGTGTCACAGTCAACACATTGAAGGGAAGGAATGGCATCTAGAGGGACCTTGACAGGCTTGAGAAGTGGGCCTGTGAGAACTTTATGAAGTTCAGCAAGGCCAAGTGCAAGGTCCTGCACCAGGGTCGGTGCAATCCCAAGTACCAATACAGGCTGGACAGAGAATGGATTGAGAGCAGCCCAGAAGAGAAGTACTTAGTGGTGCTGGTGGATGAGAAGCTCGACATGAACCATTAGTATGTGCTTGCAGCCCAGAAAGCCAATCACATCCTGGGCTGCATCCAAAGAATTGTGACCAGCAGGTCAAGGGAGGTGAATCTGCCCCTCTACTCCACTCTCATGAGACCTCACCTGGAGTCCTGTGTTCAGTTCTGGAGTCCTCAGCACAGGAGGAACATGGATCTGTTACAATGAGTCCAGAGGAGGGCCACAAAAATGACCAGAGGACTGAAGCACATCCCACACAAGGACAGGCTGAGAGAGCCAGGCCTGTTTAGCCTAGAGAAGAAAAGACTCTGGGAAAACCTCATAGCAGCCTTTCAGTACTTGCAACAGTTGATCTTCAGGAAAGCAGTGGAGGGGCTCTTTATCAGGAAGTTCAGTGATAGGATGAGGCGTAACAGTTTTAACCTGGAAAAGGGGAGGTTTAGATGAGAAATTGGGTTGAATTTTTTTACTGCAAAAAAACAACAAAGCAACATGCTTTGGTGAAAAGTATCCCTGCCCATGACAGGGGGGTTGGAATTAGATAATCTTTATGGTCCCTTCCAACACAAACCCTTCTATGATTATATGATTTTATCTTTGATACTTTAAATAAGCAGTGATATTGACACAATCCCAGTCTAAAGTTTACTTGTCCATCTAAATTCGTGTTGTCCATAGACAATTACTGGTGGTTTTCCACAAATATGCTACTTTGGTCTCTAGTTTTTTAGTAGGGTTTTCATACCTTAAATTTTTCATTTTTTAGATGTCAAATATGTAGAAGTGTTAAAAAAAAACTTAAAAGGAAGAGATCTACTATTGTGTTTTGAGCTGGGGTTGTTTAGCTTGGAGAAGAGGAGGCTGAGGGGAGACCTCATTGCTCTCTACAACTACCTAAATGGAGGTTGTAGAGAGGAGGGTGCTGGCCTCTTCTCCCAAGTGACAGGGGACAGGACAAGAGGGAATGGCCTCAAGCTCCGCCAGGGGAGATTTAGGCTGGACATTAGGAAAAAATTTTTCAGAGAAAGGGTCACTGGGCACTGGAACAGGCTGCCCAGGGAGGTGGTTGATTCACCTTCCCTGGAGGTGTTTAAGGCACGGGTGGACGAGGTGCTGAGGGGCATAGTTTAGTGATTGATAGGAATGGTTGGACTCGATGATCCAGTGGGTCTCTTCCAACCTGGTGATTCTATGTTTCTATGATTCTATGAGTAATTTCCTCAGGTAATTCTGAAGCTTAGTTTAGGAGCAGGTTACTCCAGAGTATATTTTCAGTGTTTCTTTCTTCTTCTTTTCATATATGGTATAAAGATCAGGACTAAAGAAAGAAGGGTATTAGGAATGAGTCCCTAGTCTGAAATGGTAAAACAGGCTTATATGTGCTGATGATACAATAAAACCAATATGAAACCAAGTTCTCTCTGGAATTTGTCACTTCAGAATTTCTCAGAGCTGTTTCTACATAATATAGTTGATTTTTACTTCATCCATTTTATATTGCATGATAAAAATTCACTTTTTGTTACGTAAGAGTCCTGAAAGACCCTCTCATTGGATCCTGAGATTCAGACTGATCCGCTTTGCCACCTCTCAGAGTACAATTTAGGTGTGACTGGATCCAGGCTTAGCCTGTGACTGTAATGAAGAGTTCAGCCCTTAGGTTCTGCAACAGTGTCAGCTTATTTTCAGCTTGAGCTGGATGCCTATAGAGAAGCACACCCCACAAAATGGTGAAAATCCTTGGCAATTACAATTATCCTTACAATCTAAGATCCATCTCCCACACACGTTCTTCACATGCTGTCCATTAGGCAGCTGGTCCAGTGATGTTTCAGGAACTAGGGGCTTCTTGTTCCGTGTTCGGGTTTCCTCCCTATTTCCCAGTAAGCCACCTTTTTTCTTATCCTTAAGGTTTGCAGCTGGCACAGCTTCATTATCTTCTTGGCTTGACTTCAGCCCTGGGGCCCTTCATCATGTAATTCTGTGCATGTTCATCATTCTGTCTTATCTGTATCAAGGTTCCATGGTCATTCCCTTAACTCCTAGCTTTTGTCCTTGTTATGTTTGCAGAGCAAAGTGTCTTGTACCTCTTCTTTTTCTCTTTTGCTTAGTTATTCTTGCTAGCAAAGAAAGTTCACTTATGCTAAAAACAAAGTTCCCTTACATCAGGCTATCCATTCATGCTAAGCAAATTACATTTTAACTTGATTCTAGGCTGTTAATTTGAACATTGTATAAGCAGACTTGTTTTAATGCCCAGTACTGCTCTTCAGACCTACAGTGGGAAATCAGCTTCCAGTCTCTCACACATGGAAGACCCATAGTGTATCTATTCATAATGGCATATATTTTCTCATGAAATTATACAACTATGATAACAATTACATAATTGAACATCCCACAAATTCTTTGTTTTGTATTTTTTCCTCTGCACAGCTTGAGCATGCTCAGAACCTGGGAACTGAGATGATCTTTGTTAGGATGCTTGCTTGTTTGCACGCTGCTAGGGAATAAATGAATTATTAGCACTGCAAGGAGCATAGAATTACTTTCGCGAACTGAATACCAGTGTTATATAACAAAGAATAACACTATAACCTGGCATTTCACCAGCATTTATTATATAAACAACTCATAATAATAAAAAATAACCATGAAAAGTGTTACTGAGCTCAGCTTTCCTCCTGCTTTTATAGCCCCTCTTATATTCTTCGCTCTCCTGTTCTCACCATCCTAATGCATCCTTACAAAATGATGGGTTTGATGCTGATTCATGCAGCACCCTGCCATGCCGCTTTCTTCTTGGAAAAAAAGGACAACTGCCATTGTGAAGGAAAAAAAAGAGAGCATAAACTTTTGCTTTCTTTTTCTGTAAATATCACCATAATCCTCTTCAAGACTACAAAAGCTGACCCTTTGTCAGCCTTTCCATATTGAGAGGATGGTGAGAGACAATTTTTCGTGTTGCTAAGGAAAAGATAATAATAAGAAATCAGCTTAATTAGCAAAAGGGAAATTTTAGTTAGAATACTAAGGAAAAAAAGAGTCTTCTTTATGGATAAGGTGATGAAATTCAATCCACAAAAGCATGGAATTTTCCCGCTTCAAATTTTTTTTGTTATGTTTGTTGTCATTAATTATTAATGATAGCAATAAGGAATAAATGTCATTTTTATTAATAACAGTAATTAATAACAATAGCAATAACAGACATACATCTATACAGAAGGTCTAACTTTTATTAGCTTTCTTCAGAGCATGTTTTGATTGGGTAATTTCTATAGCCCCGTATTTCTGTATATAACCACATAAGACAGAGTATGTGAGAAGGTTTTCTGCATGCATATGGACTCAGGTTCTCCAGCTACATGATGTTTCAGAAGATATTTAATATGAATCCTGTGCCAGCACAGAGTAGTTTTGAGGTAATACGAGTAATTACAAGCACTATTCCCCATCTTTTTAATAAACCCCTAATAATAATATTGGTTTTGCAGTCACTACGCTTGTTTTAGTCTGCGGTGTCTTTTCTGGCCATTTAGCAGTACTGTTAATGTCTGTCTGATCCATACCTTTTATTGATCACGTGGTACAGGACTCTACCACAGTAAGATTTTTCAAGTAAGATCTCTGGTACTATTACAGAAAAGAAATTTATTACTTTAATGTGACAGGTTGTAAAGTTTCAGTAGTTGTACTAATTCTTCATTTTAGTGTGGATATTCCTTCTTCCCTAAAACCAGGAAGTGCCTTCACTTGGTAGTTTTGGGACAGACTGCTCTCTCCAGCATATGGGATATTCTCTTCCAGCTTCAGTATGAAGAAGCACACAGTCCTTCAGTTCCGAGACCCTTTTTCATCAATGAAAGAAGTCGTTTATCCTCACCTGCTGCAGCTACAAAGGCCTGAAATAGCTAGCATTTTATCTGCTTTAAGGTATTTATTACAAGTTTTTCCTCATAATTTCTATTGATTTATGTAGTTATCCTTGATTCTGCCTATGAAAGCACACCTGATACAAAAGGAGGGACAGTAATTATTTGACTCATGTACCTCACACATCTTCTAAAATAGTGTGCTGTTACATTAGTCACCACATTTCTTTTAGTTCCTCCAGCTTTCTGAGATCAACTCTCAGAAAGATGACGCATTTTTGCACTACCACAGTTAGTGAAGTAGTTTTCTAATGGTGTTTTCATAACGGAAGCTGACTTCCAGAAGAACTCTGAAGTATTAAATATTTGTGTAATCTAAGATTGTTGTCATCTCTTTGTATGGGATGGTTGATGTAATTGTGTGATTACTTGTAGTTATTAATTTCTAACTAGAATTGTGCTGTACGGTATATAAAGTTCTAGGACTAAGCATGAAGGTAGTTGATGAAAAAAGTAGTCCTGGAACTTGGACTTTTTTGAAACATTATCTGTTGTTTCTTGTAGACATAAAAGCTATGTAGACATTAAAAAAGGCTTTGCCTACAATGTCTCAGAAGTTTCATTTGTTTATGAAATTCAGCAGTTCGTGAATGCCTGTCCTTTTCTAGTCTTCTGCTGTCGTGTGTAATTGAATCACTTGTGGTTTTCAATTTTTAATGTAAAACAAAATAAGTATTTACTGTAATGTGCACTGTTTCTGATGCTCCTTAAAAAATGTTGTTACATACAATATTCAAACAAAAATGTTTGGATGGACAGGAATTACAAGCTCTGGCTCAGAACCACAAATATTGTATTTGCTTTACTTCAACCTTCGGTACTCTTGCTCATGGCAGTTGGACATTACTTTGTTAATAAATGCATTGATTCCTATTGCTTCCTAGTGAACAAAGTTTCCATTCAAAGTGGATTAAGGAGGCAAATTCTTATGCCACAGTAAAAAATGAATATATTCCTGTATGCTTTCTTTTCTAGAGTGTACATTTGAAAACTTGGATCCAGAACCACTAAATTCCACAGTTTCTAAAACCTGTGAATCAGCTGTGTTCACACCACCTAATAGAAGGCCAAACAGGGTTGCCACCTAATAGAATCATAAAATCATTTATGATGGAAAAAACCCTTAAGAAAGTTGAGTTCAACCATAAACTTAACACTGCCAGGTAAACAATATCCATAAGCATCAACCTACACATCTACACATCTTCAGGGATGATGATTCAGCCACTTCCCTGGGCAGCCTGTTCCAAAGTTTGACAGCCCTTTCAGAGAAGTTTTTCCTAATATCCAATCTAAACCTCCTGTGGCACAACCTGAGGCCATTTCCTCTCTTCTTATTATTGTTACCTGGGAAAAGAGACTGACACCCACCTCACTGCATACCTCCAGGGATGGTGACACAACCACCTCCCTGGACATCCTGTTCCAGCGCCTGATAACCCTTTCAGTGAAGAAATTTTGCCTAATATCTAATCTGAACCTCTTCTGGCGCAGCTTGAGGCTATTTCCTCTCATCCTATTGCCTATCACTTGGGAGAAGAGACCAACACCCACCTTTCTACAACTTCCTTTCAGGTAGCTGTAGACAGTGACAAGGTCTCCTCTCAGCCTCCTCTTCTCCAGGCTAAACAACCCCAGCTCCCTCAGCTGCTCCTCCTAAGACTTGTTCTCCAGCCCCTTCACCAGCTTTAGACATGCTCCAGAGCCTCCATGTCTTTCATGTAGTGAGGGGCCCAAAACTGAACACAGTATTTGAGGTGCAGCCTCACCAGTACTGAGTACAGGGGCACAATCACCTCCCTGGACCTGCTGGTCATGCCGTTTCTGATCCAAGCCAAGATACTACTGGCCTCTTTGGCCACCTGGGCACACTGCTGGCTCATGTTCAGTCATCTGTCAACCAACACCCCCAGGTCCTTCTCTACCAGGCAGCTTCACAGCCACTCTTTTCCAAGCCTGTAGCACTGCATGGGGTTGTTGTACCAAGTGCAGGACTTCACACTTGGCCTTGTTGAACCTTATACAGTTTGTCTCAGCCCATCGATGCAGCCTGTTCAGATCCCTTTGCAGAGCTTCCCTGTCCTCAAGATCTATCCTTCCACCCAGCTTAGTGTCATCCACAATCTTACTCAGGGTACATTCAATCCCCTCATCCAGATCATCAATAAAGATACTGAACAGAACTGGACCCAGCACTGAGCCCTGGGGAACACCGCCTGTAACTGGCCTCCAACTGGATTTAACTCCATTTACCACAATTCTTTGGACCTGGCCATCCAACCACTTTTTTACCCAGCAGAGAGTGCACCTGTCCAGGCCAGTGGCAGCCAGTTTCTCAAGCAGAATGCTGTGACAAATGGTGTCAAAAGCTTTGCTAAATTGCAGGTTTGCTACATCCACAACCTTTCTCTTGTCCATTAAATGAGTAATCTGCCTGCCTTTCCTAAACCCATGCTGACTGGGCCTGATCCCTGTTTGTTCTGTACATGCTGTGTGATGGCACTCAAGATGATCTGTTCCATAGCCTTCCCCAGAACCAAGGTCAAACTTGGTATAATAGCAAAGTACCACAGCTCAAAGCAATGGTAGAAAAGATGCAAGAAAAGTAAAAATGGAAGTAGTTGTGGAAAGCACAGAACTTGTAAACCTGTTACATTTTGAAAGCCAAGTTTTTCTAATTTTACTCCAAAATGTAGGGAAAAAAACCAAAATCAAAACCTATCAATCCATAAAAAATCATAGAATCATAGAATAACCAGGTTGGAAGAGACCCACCGGATCATCGAGTCCAACCATTCCTATCAAACACTAAACCATGTCCTGAGCACCTCGTCCACCTGTGCCTTAAACACCTCCAGGGAAGGTGACTCAACCACCTCCCTGGGCAGCCTGTTCCAGTGCCCAATGACCCTTTCTCTGAAAAATTTTTTCCTAATGTCCAGCCTAAACCTCCCCTGGCGGAGCTTGAGGCCATTCCCTTTTGTCCTGTCCCCCTGTTCTCTTGGGAGAAGAGGCCAGCACCCTCCTCTCTACAACCTCCTTTCAGGTAGTTATAGAGAGCAGTGAGGTCACCCCTCAGCCTCCTCTTCTCCAAGCTAAACAACCCCAGCTCTCTCAGCCGCTCCTCATAAGGCCTGTTCTCCAGCCCCCTCACCAGCTTTGTTGCTCTTCTCTGGACTCGTTCCAGAGCCTCAACATCCTTCTTGTGGTGAGGGGCCCAGAACTGAACACAGGATTCGAGGAGCGGTCTCACCAGTACTGAGTACAGAGGGAGAATAACCTCCCTGGACCTGCTGGTCATACCGTTTCTGATCCAAGCCAAGATGCTATTGGCCTTCTTGGCCACCTGGGCACACTGCTGGCTCATGTTCAGTCGGCTGTCAACCAACACCCCCAGGTCCCTCTCCTCCAGGCAGCTTTCTAGACAGACTTCTCCTAGTCTGTAGCACTGCACAGGGTTGTTGTGCCCCAAATGCAGGACCCGGCATTTGGCCTTGTTAAACCTCATGCCATTGGTCTCAGCCCAGTGGTCCAGCCTGTTCAGATCCCTTTGCAGAGCCTCCCGACCCTCCAGCAGATCCACACTTCCACCCAGCTTAATGTCGTCCGCAAACTTGCGAAGGTTTAAACCTTCCACTGACCTAGGATCGCTTTGGGAGCTCTGTATGGTCTGGTAGTCACCAAATGGCCATGATACTCATGATCATACGTGGTGCACCCGAAGTCCACAAGTCTGATGTCTGCTTTTCTCAGTCTGTGTTCCTTGTGTTCCTGAAATGAAAGGTGATGGGTTGCAAGTGTTCAAATAAACACAGAGGATGGCTCAGGAGGAAGAGGACAGCAACTTACCAGTTTGGGGTTGTACTCTTCTACGTAGTCAGACGTCACAAATACAGTATTGTCTGGCTTCAGATCTGCATGTGTCAACCTGTTCATATGCAAAACTGCAAGAGAAATCATACAGTTAGTGGGTTCTGCAAAGAAACTTTAACAGATAAAGCAAAGAAGGAACATACTTATAGTTGACAGCGGTGCAGATCTGATAGGCCATGTGTCGAATGTCATCCAGGCTAAATGGCAAGAAGCCGTTGTCTCTCATAAAATCGTAAGTGCTGAGCCCCAGGAGCTCAAAAACAATGCAGATGTGTCCGTGGTACTCAAACCATTCCAGCATCTGCACACAGTGACTGCAAAAGCAGGAAAACACATGCACTGAAACAGCGAGTTGTGCAGTGCCCCTACGTACGCTGTTCGTTACAGAAAGCGTCGCTGAAGAAGTCTTCAAGCCAGAACACAGCACAGTCGGCTTTGTGTGCTTACTAGGCATTGCTGGGGTCTGATGCTTTCAAATCTTCCAGCACTTGTATTTCATCATGAGCTCTTTCAGAGGGACAATCGATGTTTTTTGCTGTTTTCACTGCTACATATTTGCCTTCCCTGAAAAGACAGGTTTTAACAGAGCTTAGAACAATGAGTACTTTTAACTCTGACCCGAGTAATTATCACCCCATCTGCCCTGTTCCTAACAATGGAAACCTTCTGGGAAAAGGGCACACTGACTTCATACAATCCAGAGTCCTCTATGCACCAACACAACTGGATCTTTAGATTTTGAGAACACAGGGCCCAAGACTGCCCAATGGTACTATTGGTGCCCGATAAGTACTATCACTGAAGATTGCAGCTGCATCCCACGCTCTCTCCCAGGCCACATTTCCCCTTCAGCCCTGACCTCTACCCGGCTGGGCTGCGCCTGCAGAAGACGAAGCCTTCGCCTCATCCACCAGCCCTGCACAGTCCTCGTGTCTCGGGGCTGCTTTTAGCAGCGCGAACCAACGTACACTTCTGTTTGGCGACTCTGTCATCCTTAGAGGAAAAGAGAGAGCAGCACAAAGGAAGCAAAGAGAAAGCAATTCCCAAACTACACACTGAGAGTCTCAGTAAGAAAAAAGACAGGAACTGATAAAATCAGTGGGAAACTGCCATCGTACTTAGTGCCGCGGAGCCAGAGCAATGCGCAGCATCCCGGCTCTGGAAGGCAGCACACAACCAAAGAAGATTTTCAGGTGGTTTCTCCTTCCTCACTTCCCAGGCAGGGCCTCCCTAAAACCGCCCTGCACAGGGTGCTGCAGCAGGCAGTCGCCTTTCAGAGGCAGCAGCCCAGGGAACGCCGTTCTCCTCTGGCTCGGGCCTCTGCTCCAGTCTCTGGCTGCTGGGGATATTCCCAGACTGCAACCATGTTGGGCACTTGGAACAACAGATACGTGCATGCCTTGGCTGCTCCTGCTTTCCTCAGAAGGATCTACGAGCCCAGAGCGTGATTTCCCCTTGTGATCCCCTTCAGGGTTTTGCTCCGGCACTGGCTTTCCCACCTAATCAAGACTGAGCCGCTCTGTCCCGACGTGGCTGACTCCGAGATGTGCGTGTGTGCAGCTGCGGAATCATATCTGGATGGTCCAAGACCTTCCCAGTGGAAAAGGAAGCCATGTGGGAAGCAGGCAATGAGGGAGCTGCAGTTTAGCAGCTAGCATGGCTGGTTTTCCGCTATCTGGCATCACCGGTGGGGTGAAGAGCGGGTTGGGATGATGCCGCACGTGGGCCGGGATGAAGCGGCACCTAAAGGACCAGCGGAATCCTGGCGGGACCCTGCTGGCAGGTCCCAGCTGAGCTGACAGGGCAGCGTTGCCAGGCTACCGGGGGCCACACAATATTCAACGGGCGAGGGGCTGGCAGCTTTCTCCCCTTGCTGCTGCTGCCAGCAAAGCCCATGAGCGCTTCCAGGTGCTGACGGAGCCCCAGCCGGCCTTCAGCATGGATTTGGGACAGGAGGATTCCCGAGACAGCAGGGAGATGCAGTGAGTGCTGGCAAGGGGCTCTTGAGGGGATCTGGTAACACCGGGATGGGGACTCTGGGCTGTACCTGTACCGTCTCGGGGGCCTCGCACATCGCATATCCCCTCATTCCCAGCGCGTGTGCCCGTCCCGGTGCAGCTGATCCCAATTTGCCCTCCTCACCCCCGCTTACTCCTCCAGATGCATCAACGTCAGAGCTGAATTCCAGGCAGAGCTGCCGGCTCTCCAGGGAAGATCAGACGTGCAGAAGGATGAGGAGGGAGCAACGCTGGTTTGGAAGCCCTGGGGGGACATCGAATCCAGCCTGGATAAACAGCACAGAGGTTTCCTTAAGAGTTTTTTCCCCAAGCCCATCCTCAGATGCAAGTCTTCCACATCCCCACCTTTCCGCAGCAGCTCTGGACACCTGTGGCTTCTCTCCCGTCTTCCCCTGAGCCCCATCCAACTCAGCAGCTTTAGAGGGAAGGTGGCTCCCTTTGGGAAGAGCAGGGAATAAATCAGCTCCCTGGTGCCATTCAGAGCCATCCCATCCCACCTGCAGCAGCCCTGGAATCGGGCAGATTTCTCCCTGGCATTGTCAGTCCCAAAGCTTTTGCTAAGGCAGAGACAGCCATTCCCAGAGAGCTGGCACAGGGGGCTTTTCCCTGCCACATTGCATCCTCCCCAGTCCTTCCACAGCCTGGTTCCGCTTTCCCTCTGCCATTATCCCAGTTTTTCCTGGCAGCACCTGACTTCCTGTGGTTTCCCTCTCGTTTGCAGTCACAGAGCTACTCAGCATGGCCTACGCTGGTGTAGTGCCAGCGGGAAGAGGGAACATGGAGCTGGCATTGCACTGCCTGCACCAAACGCAGGGCAACATCCCGGTAAGCAGACAGCTTTGGAACGCTGGGAATGAAGGAGCTGCCTTGTTTGGGCAGTGCCACAGTCCAGAGAAATGCCCCATGCTTGGCAAGTCCAACATCCCTGGGCGCCCCGTGCTGAGCCAACACCTCCAGCCTGGCACCGGTGGAGCGGATTCTCTCTTCTTTAACAATACTTGGATGGAGTGGAGGGCTCGGTGTTTGCCGCGGGCGTGAGTCCCAAGTGACTCCGGCAGAGAGGAAACTTCTCCCACAGCTGCTGGCAGTGGGATGCTGCTGCTCAGTCCCTAAGGATCTCCCCAGGTTCGATTGCCTTAAGCGGTCGGAGGAAATGCTTCCCTAGACTTTGGCAGGACGAGGTGATCCCGAAGCGCTGTTCCTGAGCACAGACCAGCCGGAAGTGCTGAAGGAGCACCACGGCTGGAAGCAGGTATTCCCCTCTTTGCTCCTTTTGGAATCTAAGCATTTTCCCTTCAAATCTTGCAGGACGCAAAGGAATTGCTGTGCTCCGGAGGGCCTGGGAAGCTGGAATCCCACCCCCTGGCTGATTATCATTACACAGGTAAATTGCGATAGAGCCTGTGCCTCCACCTGGAATGCTGGTGGATGCGGCAGTTCCCTGTTTGCATCCCTATCGGAAGCACTGAACATGCAAAAAACGATCTGCACTCTTTGAGGCTAGAAAAGCCGCAGGAAAGCACTCCGCCTTTACGGATACAGAGCTTTCTGGCCATGGGAAACGTCCCATCCTTGTGGGTCAGCCAGTGCTTTCCGTGCCACTGCCCAGCAGGGACTCCCAATGGGAGAAGCGCTCGGGAACCAGCCCAAATCCTGCACGTGCTGGGTTGCTCCATTCCGACGCAGGAGAGAACCCAGCCCAGGAGGAATGGGGTCCCTGTCATTGAGCTGATCCTTTCCTGTTTATTGCCAGGCATGGACACTTGGACAGCGGAAGAGGAGCGGCTGTTCCGGAGGGCTTTCTCCAGATACAGGAAGGATTTCTACCGCATCCAGAGGAAGGTAAAGCTGTTGCACCTGGGCGAATCTCGCACTGCTAGCGGGGACAGCGTTAGCCCTGCAAGTCTGGTTTGGTGGTGGCAGTGGGAATGCGGGTCTGTAAGGAGCAAGCACCGGTTTCCAATGCGGAAAATCCACTGCCCCAAGACATCATCTGTGTAATGCTGACTGGATAATTAATGTCTCCGATACAAAATGCCAGAGAGGTTAAAACTACAATGGAAGGTTACGCTGACCACCTGCGTGTGTTCTGCCCTTCCCACCCTTCCTTAGAGCCTTTTCTGGATGGGAAGATTTGTTCTCTCTCCGATGTCATCCCTATGGACATCAGGCTGTCCGCAGCACGTTTTATTGGGTTCCCTGGAGAGAACGGGGGAACTGGGTGGGAATGTCTCAGCTGTGTGGAAGGTTGAACTGCAGTGTATCTGTGATGGACGGGCACCGTGTTTCTCCCAACAGGTTCGGACCAAGTCCTTAGCCCAGTGTGTGGAGTATTACTACACCTGGAAGAAGAAGGTGGTCTTTGACCGCCTCCGTGCCAAAGCGAAAGCACAGCTGCGTAGGAGGGAGCGAGATCAGCTGGAACACACTGAGGAGAAGGTGGGGAAGCCACTGGGGATTTGTGGGAGGTGCTGCTCCACAGGGAAGATATTTCCCTATTCTCCTGGAAGAGCACAGTGGGTACTGCCTGAAACGGGGTAAGTCTGGAATGACAGAGACACATTCCCAGTTAGCACCGTGGCCGTGGGCTGCTCCTGGTGCCGGTGTCTGCTCCCAAGTGCCGGCTCCCCCCCTGCCTAGAGAACAGAATTCCTAACCACTTCCTAATCATCCTGCTCATGCTCAGCTAAGTGCTGGTGAACCTCAGGGTTTTCCACCCCATCCCAGCGCTCTGTAAGAGGAGCTGCTGCTGCCATGGCACTGCATGGGCATTGCTGGAACGTCCATTGCCACAAAAAGGGAACTGGGGGCACAGGAATATTGATTTTACGGGACAAAGTGGGTTGCTGTGTCACTGCCATGCTTCTGATTTCAAAACTTTGGGGCTGATGGTGGTAATGTGGGGAGGGAAGCGCTCTTCCACGTGGGGCGGTGTAAAGTAGCCTCGGGTTTGCCATCAAGGGCTGGGTTTGCCTCCATCCTCAGAGCTGAATTTAAGCAGATTTGGGCTGCTCAGCATTGGAAGGAGTTCACCAGACTTGGGCTGCTCGGTTTTCCTGGGCAATGGAACGCATCCAGCTCACCCCAGCCACTCGGAGACAGCTCAGGCTGGTTCTGAGTCCGGCTCAGTATTAGGAGGAGGAATTGATCTGGGCTCTCTGTCTTTTAGGCTGTTGGCAGCATCGGGAAGCACTGGAGAGAGGCAACGGAGAGCACAGGCATCCCCTCCAGTGATCCCAGCAAGCCTGCATCCCGTGAAGAAAGTGGAGGTGCTCCCCATGGTTTTCCATGCCCGGAGTGTGGAAGGTAGAATTCATCTTCCTTCTGGAAGCTGTGTACTTGGCTTGGGCCAAAGGAGATTTCCCCCTCCTAAGCAAACTGTGGGCAAGGGAGAAGCAGGGCCCTTGAGAATCACCCCTGTCCCTTTGGAATTTCTAATCCTTTCCAGTGCAAACACCCGCTTTGGTTAACCATCCTCTGCTGGGGATACGGCAGAACGAAGGGATGAAACACTT
Source organism: Phaenicophaeus curvirostris (assembly GCF_032191515.1). Taxonomy (NCBI): domain Eukaryota; kingdom Metazoa; phylum Chordata; class Aves; order Cuculiformes; family Cuculidae; genus Phaenicophaeus; species Phaenicophaeus curvirostris. The sequence goes on from NC_091431.1 coordinate 23,396,668, forward strand.
GCACTGCCCATCACAAAAGCCTCAGAAAAGGCAATGACAGAGCTCTGTTTAGTGGCATTTTTTGGATGAAAGAAACTCCTCTTTCTTCTCCCACTTCTAGGGTGTTTCCCAAGAGAAATGGCTGCAACTCCCACATGAAGATTCATCGCCTGGAGGAGGACCTGGATTACCTGCAGAAGACCCTCTGGCTGCTGAAGCGCTCAAAACCAGAGCCGAAGACAGAGGAAAGCAGGCTGAAGACAGAGGAAAGCAGGGAAACTCCGGCTCGCCAGCAGCACTGAGGTCAGCTTCCTGCATTCCCTGCTATCCGGGAAGATGTTGAGCCTCAGGGAGGGTTAATGCCACCAAGTTGTTTTGGCACTTCCATCCAATCTAACAGCATCTTTTTCTTTACAGCGATGCCGGAAAAACTGGGTAGAAATGTGTTTGGATCTTCTTTCCTGAGCTCATTAAAGAAGAATGTTCTTTCTCTTACTCTGTGTGTTTAAAGCTTGTTTGGGTTTTTGTAGCACGTTGTGGGTGGTGTGGGATTTGTTGGGAATAAATGGCACGTTCTGAACTCTGAAGGTGTGTGTGCTACTTGAATCACGGAATACTTTAGGCTGGCATAGACCTTTAGGATCATCGAGGCTAACCCTAAATCCAGGGCGGACAATCCTGCCACTAAACCACAGCCCTAAGTGCCCCGTCGAGGGACAGGGCCTCCACCACTTCCCTAGGAAGCCCCTTCCAGTGCCTGACAACCTCTCTATCAAGGAATTTTTCCCCGTGTCCAGTCTAAACCTCCCCTGGCACATCTGGAGGCCATTCCCTCTCATCCTAGGGCTTCTTCCTTGTGAGATGAACTCCCCTCCCGCCTGGCTCACACCTCTTGGCCAGAGCTGCACAGTACGATGGGGACTCCCCTCCGCCTCCTTCACTCCAGACGGAGACCTCCAGCTCCCTCAGCTCCTTCCCTTCTGCTCCAGCCCCCGCCAGACACTGACTTCATACAATCCAGAGTCCTCTATGCACCAACACAACTGAATCTTTAGATTCAGCTCAGTGTCGTCTGCAAACTTGCTAAGGGTGCACTCGATGCCTTCATCCAGGTCATTGGTAAAGACATAGAACAGGGCTGGACCCAGCACTGAGCCCTGGGGAACCCCACTTGTCAGTGGCCTCCAGCTGGATTTCACACCATTTCCCACCACTCTCTGGGCCCGGCCATCCAACCAGTTTTCCATCCAGGAGAGTGTGCGCCTGTCCAGCCCAGAGGCTGACAGGTTCTCAAGCAGAATGCTGTGAGAAACTGTGTCAAAGGCTTTACTGAAGTCCAGGAGGATACATCCACAGCCTTTCCCTCATCCAGCAGCCGAGTCACTTTGTCATAGAAGGTGATCAGGTTAGTTTGGCAAGACCTGCCTTTTGTGAACCCGTGTTGACTGGGCCTGATCACCCGGTTCTCCTGCGTGTGCTTCATGATAGCACTCAAGATCACCTGCTCCGTGACTTTCCCTGGCACTGAGGTCAGACTGAGAGGCCTGTAGTTTCCTGGGTCCTCCCTGCGACCCTTCTTGTAGATGGGCACAACATCAGCCAGCCTCCAGTCCAGTGGGACTTCCCCAGTCTTCCAGGACTGTTGGAAGATGATGGAAAGGGGTTTGGCCAGCACATCCGCCAGCTCCTTCAATACCCTTGGATGAATCCCATCCAGCCCCATAGACTTGTGGGTGTCTAGTCGGGCTAGCCAGGCTCTGACCACCTCCTCTTGGATCACGGGAGCCTCATTTTGCTCCTCTAGCTCCTGGGTTTGTGCACAGACGGAACAACTTTCTTTACAATTACAGACTGAGGCAAAGAAGGCATTAAGTACCTCAGCCTTTTCCTCATCCCCTGTCACTGTTGTTCCTTCTGTGTCCAATAGGGACTGTATGGTCTCCCTAGTCCTCCTTTGATTATTTATGTATTTATAGAAGGATTTTTTGTTATCTTTCACAGACTTTGCCAATCTGATTTCTAGTTGATCCTTAGCCCTTCTGATTTTTTCTCTACACAATCTCACTTCCCTCCTGTAGTCCACCCAAGAGGCCTGTCCCCTCTTCCAGAGCCCATAAACATTTCTCTTCTTCTTGATATCACTCAAGATCTGTCTGTTCAACCAAGCTGGTTTTCTCCCCCGCCGTCTTTTTTTCCGGAACATGGGGATGGTTTTCTCCTGAGCTGCTAGGATTTCCTTTTTGAAGAGCTCCCAGCCCTCATGGGCTCCCTTGCCCTTAAGTACTGTCTCCCATGAGACTTTGCCAACCAGCCTTCTGAAGAGTTCAGTCTGCCTTCTGGAAATTTAATGCTACTGTCCTACTAACCACCCTCTTCACTTCACCTAGAACAGAAAACCCTATCATCTCATGATCACTTTGTCCTAGGCGTCCACCTACTGCCACATCCCGCACAAGGCCTTCTCTGTTCACAAACAGCAGGTCCAGGAGGGCACCCTCCCTTGTTGGTTCATTCACCAGCTGTGCAAGGAAGTTGTCTTCCACGCACTCCAGGAACCTCCTAGACTGCTTCCTTTCTGCTGTGTTGTACACCCAGCAGATATCAGGGAGATTGAAGTCTCCCACAAGAACGAGAGGCATCGATTTTTGAGATTAACCCCAGCTGTTTATAGAAGAGCTCATCAGCTGCTTCTCCTTGGCTGGGTGGTCTGTAACAGACTCCCATCACAAAATCTACCTTCTGGTGGGCTCCTCTGATTTTAACCCACAGGCACTCAATCTCCTCATCGCCACAATCCATCTCAACGGTGTCCAAGTCCTCCCTTACAAAGAGGGCTACCCCGCCTCCTCTCCTACCCTTCCTATCCCGCCTGAAGAGTTTGTACCCCACCATAGCTGCACTCCAATCATATGAGTCGTCCCACCATGTTTCCGTGATGGCAACGACATCATAGGCTCCTTGCCCTACGACAGCTTCCAGCTCTTCCTTCTTATTCCCCATGCTGCGTGCATTGGTGTAAATGCACTTCAGCTGAGCCTTCAGCCCTCTTAGAGGGAACAGAGTTCATTCCCAGTTGCCTGGTAACTGGAGTAGCTAGCGCCAGAGTGCCCGTATCTCCCTTAGCACCCTGAGGTGTGTTCTCCCCCACTTTCTGTGTGGTGAGGTACTGGTGGTCCACACAGAATCACACAGAATCACAGAATAACCAGGTTGGAAGAGACCCACCGGATCACCGAGTCCAACCGTTCCTACCAAACACTAAACCATATCCCTCAGCACCTCGTCCACCCGTGCCTTAAACACCTCCAGGGAAGGTGACTCAACCACCTCCCTGGGCAGCCTGTTCCAGTGCCCAATGACCCTTTCTGTAAAGAATTTTTTCCTAACGTCTAGCCTAAACCTCCCCTGGCGGAGCTTGAGGCCATTCCCTCTTGTCCTGTCCCCCGTCACTTGGGAGAAGAGGCCAGCACCCTCCTCTCTACAATGTCCTTTCAGGTAGTTGTAGAGAGCAATGAGGTCACCCCTCAGCCTCCTCTTCTCCAGGCTAAACAACCCCAGCTCTCTCAGCCGCTCCTCATAAGGCCTGTTCTCCAGCCCTTTCACCAGCTTTGTTGCTCTTCTCTGGACTCTCTCCAGAGCCTCAACATCCTTCTTGTGGTGAGGGGCCCAGAACTGAACACAGTATTCGAGGAGCGGTCTCACCAGTGCCGAGTACAGAGGGAGGATAACCTCCCTGGACCTGCTGGTCACGCCGTTTCTGATACAAGCCAAGATGCTATTGGCCTTCTTGGCCACCTGGGCACACTGCTGGCTCATATTCAGTCGGCTGTCAACCAACACCCCCAGGTCCCTCTCCTCCAGGCAGTGACACCAGCACACCCTCTCCGAATCACCATTGCCCCACGTCCAGGCTCGTTCCTGTCTAGCCTGGGCTCAACCCCCTCCCCCTTCACATCTAGTTTAAAGCTCGATTTATGAGCTTAGCTATGTTTCTAGCAAGGGCTTTAGTCCCCCTAGGAGACACACGTGTCCCATCCTTAGCAAGAAAGCCTGGGGGTGCATGAGCCACCCCATGATCAAAGAAGCCAAAGCCCCTCTCCTCGCACCAGGCTCAGAGCCAGGCATTAATCGAATTCTTCTTCCTGACTTCCCGCTCCTCTCTAGCCTTGGGATGGAGCAGAATACTATTTGTGCCCCAGATCCCTCCATCATTTTCCCAATGGCCATTCTTGATAGTTTTGGTCTTTTTGTTTACTAGATCATCGTTACCAGTTCGGACTACTATCAGAGGATACTAGTCTGTCTCGTGGACCAGGGAAGGAAGCTTTGTAGCTACCTCCTTCACTGATGCCCCCGTAAGCAGCAGACCTCTCTGTGGAGCGGGTCCAGTCTGCAAATAGGCCCCTCCGTTCCTTTTAGGAGGGAGTCCCCTACAACAACCACCCTCCTCTTCTTCTTGATGGAGGATGTTTTTATCTTTTTCTGAGGATACTGCGGCCTAGGGAAGGATTCTAGGCTGTGGGAGCCATCATCCGCATCCTCAGGGTTGGATTCCACCCGCAGCACCTGGTACTTGTTCACCAGGGGGATCTGGGGTTTTGGTGTCTGGGTGAGGGGAGCAGGTTTCCTTCATCTGGCAGGAACTTGCTGCCATTCCCCATCTCTTGTAACCCCAACCTTGCAGTTTGCAGGTGGATGGTGTTTGGATGCACCAGCTCCAGCAGGCTGCTGAGTTAGTGAGAGCACACTACTCCACTGGTCTATCTCCCACAAGACAAAAGCTAAGCTAAACACAGAAATACCTCCCAACAACATACACCTTGTTCAGTTTCCCCAAATCAACTGTCTTTTAAAATCAGAACTACTCTTAGTTCTTAGAGCTTTTTTAAACAGCTGTTTTCTGGGTGGTCAAGACCATAAGCAAAACTGTATTATATGTATTGCTTTACTCTTTTGTGTACCAGTTATTATAGACAAAACAAAGTCTTTTTGGAAACTAAGACATTATGCAATATTTGGTCAAGTTGCTCATGTGGCTTTGACTGATGTTAAAAAGAATCGCTATTCTTAGCTCAACTTGCTGAGGTCAATGCTATCAAATTTGCTTAGAAAATTTAGGGTGTTTCTGGAGAAGCAACTGGCAAAGCTTCTCTGGAGTCAGTTCTCAAAAAGGTAGTTTTAGCAGAGAAATCTTTAGTTTTGACCTTTGTGGTTTTCACAGTTCTGGATCATAAAGTATTAATAATATCTTGATATTGTGATTTTTATAGCTGAACAAATAGAAAGCAAAGAAGTCTCTTTCTGTTATTGTACCTGAAGCTGTTATGATGGAAAGTTACAGAGTGTGCTATTACAGTCTGTATTTAATCTGTAGTTGCACAGTGTTACTCTAATTAGCATTTACTATTTAGAGGAATTTTTTGTAGTTGCTGGACCCATGGAACACTTGTAATACTTCCAAGTCACAGTTGTGTTTTGGACTGGGAAGCTCCTTTGTGAATTTACATGATTGGAAGTGGACAAAAGCAAGGTAGATGCAATTTCTTTGCTTTGCAAATGAAGTACAATGCAGTACATACTCAATTAAAGAGAACAAAAGTAGCTTTAATCTTCCAGTGTGTGTTCTGACAAAAGATAAGGGAAAAATGGCAATCTTTTTATAGCCTGTTTAGATAAAAAGGGAGCATTTCAGTTATCAAAAGATTTTCTAAGTTATATGCAATTTGTAAAACCTGAATATTTCAAGATTATAACAAGATCCTATATTTTTCTCATTCTTTTAGAAAGCAACTGAATTTATTGTTCATCCTCACCATCACTCTGGAGATGTATTTATCACTGGTGCCACAGACAATATTCAGGTATGTAATCGCTTTTACTTATAAATTTCATTCAGTATACGATAGGTTAAAGTTAACAGCAGTAATTATAACATGGTAGCACAATCCAGTAATGACACATATTAGCAAAAATGTTCATGTATGAAAACTGTCACATAAAAATTTCCTCATAACTATGTAATGACAAAATATTTTCTTAAGTTAAAACATTTTTCATACTTGTCCCACTGTTTCATTAATGGTTGCCGTGCTTATCACAATATTTTTCTCAATTAAACACAAACACAGTTACTAGCATGAAGCATTTTCTCTAAGATAAAGAATCAGCAGTTTGCTGGCTCAGAGCCTTCCTCAAAAACTTGAGTTTGGCCCTGTGCAGTCTGTCACTGTCACAGGCCACCTGTAGGCACTTCCTTTCATCTGTGCAGGTTCATTTAAAGACCTGCAAGCAGATCGGCTGCTTCTCCTTCTTGTTGATACCTGATAAAGACTGAGTATCTTGAAATGAAACTGAGAACTGTTTGCTGCTCCATTAAGGTTACTCTTGAGAACAGCACTATTAAAGTAGAAACTATAGCCTCCTCAAGGTACATGAGTCCTCTTAAAGCATGTGCAGGTGAACGGCAGAAACAACACTTGTTATTTTTCAGTTACTGGTGAGTAGCAACTTTTCTCATATGATTTTACCACTAGGCTCTGTGTCATAAGAAATGTGTTCATCAGGGAGAAGTAAATAATCATTTAAAGCCTGTATTTGGCTTTATACTAAACAAGGGTTGCATTGTTTGTGGTTAAATTTTATCTTGAGAAGATTCCTTACCTGGCAAACAAATGGCTCTCGGAATTTGTCATACGTGCTAATTTTAGAGGCATAGAAATATTGACATATTGTGCAATTATCTTTTCAGATGCTGGAATTTATAGCAAGGTTTGCCAACTTAGATACTGTATGTAAGTATTCCAAGTATGCCATGTCTTAATGCACAAATGGTTCGAGCTTGTATTGTATTGAATAAAAAAGATGAAAAACATGGTACTTCATGGTATACATTCTTCTTAGATGTAGGATTCTTGAAAAGTGAAAGGTTTGAATGCATCACAGTTATAGGAGAATGATGAAGGGAGACATCTAGAGGTATAAAAATACTGTGCTCTGCAGAATATTCCTCACATGGGACAGCATAAAAAAGACTTTTTATTTGGACTAATATAAAACACTTTTGTAAATCTGAATTTTGAAACACTCCTTGCTGCAACTAGAAATAACAGTGACAGAAAATGTATTGAAAACGTTTTGGTTGTTTTTTTTTTAAAAAAAGGGAAAATGCAAATTATTATTTCTAAACTATAAACCTTCACATCATTATTAGTCACCTAGCTGTAAAAAATATTGCATAGAATTTACACTTAATAGTAGAAATACTAAAATCAGGTTTTATTTTTGATTATCATCTTTGTAAGACAGAAGCCTGGGACATAATTACTAATTCTTCTTTCTTGTTTTTGGTCCTTCTTAGGGAAGAGTGGTAGAGATGTCAGAAAAACTGGCTCTACTTAGAAAGTACCTTTAATGCTCCTGTTATTCAAAAACATCTTCCTGGCAAGGCAATAATGTTCTCACATATGAATATGTCTTGGCAGAAAAAAACCCCAAAACAAAACCACAACAAAAACCATGGCTTCAATTGTTCACATTGCAATTTTCTAAAAATTGCGTATGCGTTGAGGCAGTTCCCACTCTTTTTTTTAAACATGGTATCAACTTCTTTAGAAGAAAGTGCAGGAGAAGGCAAGCTGACTTTTTTTCTCTTCTACTGATTGGTTGTTAATAATTAAATGCTATTCATTGCTCTCATTGTTAATATTTGTGACATGCCTGTGTTATTAAGGGAAGAAATACCTGTCCTTCTCCCTCACTCAGCCCTATTTTGGAAGTGATAAAGGACTTGGGTCATTTCTAATTTGTAGGAAGGAGCTTTAATTCTGCTGTATATCTGCTTGGAGTTTCAGGATCATAATAAATTTGCTGCATCTATCTGTGTGTTTGACAGTGCTGTCCCCAGAATTGAACTGCTGTGTAAGAAATTTGGAGCTTCATTGTCATGCATGTGTTCACTGCCTCACAAGACACTTTTTCTTGCTGTCTGCAGCTCATTAACACGTCGTCTAAAGTGACAGAAATTTCACTGTTCCATCTGATATCTTTTCCACTTTAATTTAAAAACACACAAAACCTCCCATGTAGTGCAAAAACATGCTAAAAGAGAATGAGAGGCCTAACTTAAAGAAGAAATAACTGAATTTATTGTCT